>NC_036862.1:30868276-30874316 GCF_002910315.2 Salvelinus sp. IW2-2015
TGCTCCTAAAGAGATGTCGGGATGAAAATGTAGAGCGTATGTTATTTTCACGGGATTATCCCTTGGCTGCCTGGCCTGCACTCATACTCAGGTCAGCCATTGTGCTGGACTATGTTAGCTAGTTTGCTCTGATGGGTATCCAACCATGGCGAGGGTGTCGTGGACAAGGGAGAGATGTGCTCTCTCCCTTTGACCCTCTGGGTTTAAAACTTTTATTCCTTTCTCTTCTCCCTTTCTCCTCTCCCCTCCCCTCTTCTCTTCTCTCCTCTTCTTCTCCCCTCTTCTCTCTCTCTCCTCTTCCTCTCTCCCTCTACCTCTTCTCTCTCTCCATATCTTCTCTCTCCATTCCTCCCTCTTCTCTCCTCTTCCTCCCCTCTTCTCTCTCCTTTTCTTACTCCTCTCCTCTCTCCTCTAACCCTCTTCTCTCTCTTCCTTTCTTCTCTCTCCACTCTCTCCTCTTCCTCTTCCTCTACCCTCTTCTCTCTACTCCTATCTTTCTCTTCTCCATCCTCTCGCTCTTCTCTCCTCATTCCCCCCTCTTCTCTCTCCTTTCCTCTCCTCTTCTCTCTCCTCTACCCTTCTTCTCTCTCTCCTTTCTATCTCTCTCCATTCCTCTCCTCTGCTCTCTCCTTCTCTCCTCTCTCCTAATCTTCTCTCCCACTTCGTCTCTCCTCTCCCCTATCTTCTCTTCACTTCTCTCTCCTTCTACCTCTATTCTTCTCTCCTCTTCTCTTTCTCTCCTCGTCTTCTCGCTGCCTCTACCTCTTTTGTGTGGAAAAGTAAAAGTGTCAAAACTCATTGGTGTGACTTAGGAAGGACAGGGCACAGGTAGTACATTAGCGACAGGTCCTCTGACACGTCCGTGTCCCTACGACACCCCAACAAATGACCGCCAGACTTTAGCAGCTCACGTGCTACACTATCTCAACACCTTTTTCAGACCTCAAACTATGAATATGGCCCTTACAGTGAATGCCCTTTTTGATATTTTGTCCTCAAAATACTTCCATATGTTGGTGATCTCTCCTCCTCTTTATCCTCCTCCAGATGGTCACCAAGAACAAGAAAAAATATTCGTAGGAGGATTATCAGCGAAAAACACAGTAGTGAAGATGTGAAGCCAGTATTTTGAACCCAGTTTGGCAATTAAGGGCTTTTATTTGAAGTGATAGTTCCTCTTCGTCCTGGTCGATCAGGCTGTGATTTTCAAGTGAATGGACTCTATCGGAACTCATCCAAGTCTCTAATAGAGAAATCTGTGGTTTGGAGGTGTCGGACTCATTCCTGGGATTGTGTCTGATTCCTGCAACTGGCTCTGGAGGTGTACGGACTTCATTACCTGGGATGTGTTCTGATTCCAACACTGGCTCTGAGGTGTACGGACTCCATTTCCTGGGATGTGTCTGAATTCCTACACTGGCTCTGGAGTGTAACGGACTCATTTCCTGATGTGTCTGGTTCCTACACTGGGATCTGGAGTGCATGGACTCATTCCTGGGATGTGTTGGTGTTGGTTTCCACACTGGCTGTGGAGTGTAGGACTACTCATTTCCTGGGATCATTATGTGGTCTGGTTCCTAACACCTGGCTGACTGCTGGAGTGTACGAACTCATTCCCTGGAGATGATGTCTGGTTTCCCTACCACTGGCTGTGGAGGTGTACGGACTCATTTCGCTGGGATGTTCTGGTTCCTACACTGGCTGTGGAGGTTGGTATATGACTCATTTCCTGAGGTGGTCTGGTTCACTACACTGGCTGTGGAGCTTGATATGAACTCCATTTCCTGGGATGTGTCTGGTTCCTACACTGGCTGTGGAGGTGTACGGACTCATTCCCTGGGATGTGTCTGGTTCCTACACTGGCTGTGGAGGTGTACGGACTCATTCCCTGGGATGTGTCTGGTTCCTATACTGGCTGTGGAGGTGTACGGACTCATTCCCTGGGATGTGTCTGGTTTCTACACTGGCTGGTGAGGCTGGTTGTTTAGATGAGTCTCCCCCATATCCTGCTGCTGGTACCATCAGACCTGTTTCGTCAGTTGTCAGGCATGTAGTGTGACTGATTCTATTGTCACTTCTAAAGTGTCCATTTTAGCTTCTCCTTGGCATTGTTTGAATATTTTCATAATTTTTCCAGAGATGTTGGGGACAGAGCCAGGGTTTGATTGAGTGGCCTGGATTCTCTAAGTCCTTGTTTGAATATTTAGAAAGTTCATCCTTCCTTCCTCCCTTCGTTGAAGTAGTCACTGATCCGACAGGACTGGATTTGTGAGAGCTCAAATACTGGAGCTCCTGCTTCACCTGTCCAATCGTGTTAGATCAGTGATTACTTTAAAAGTCCAGTGCAGTCAAAAACGTGATAGTTCTGTGTTTTATATATTTTTCCACACTGAGGTTGGAATAATACTGTGAAATGATTCAAATTATGATAATTCCCTTTTAGTGTCAGAGCTGTTTGAAAAGACGCCTGAAATGTCAGGCTGTTCTGGTGGGATGGAATGTTGGCAAATTAGTTAATAGACCAATAAGAAAGATAGTTTCCAACCTCTCTGCCAATAAAGGCTAGTTTTCAGTTTTTTCCTCCCCACTCCGACAGTCGTAGCAACATTTTTGCTTGAGAAATGTCTCTTTGCTAAGAAGCTATTTTTCTTTATTTTTGACCATTTGAATTGAAAAAATCACAGTAAAGTTCTTATTTGTTACCCAGAAGGGATTTCATATTGAGATAAAGACGGCTGCATTGGACCTTTCAGGAACGGGCCACATGGCTCCTGTCCTGGAAACCTCTCGAGCTCTCCTGGGTTAGAGGAGGCCCAATCAGACTGACTGACAGAGAGGGGCTGGATCCTGGCCCCATACCCCTCCTTCCCCGGGTCACCACACTGAACCCATGGCCGCAGGGCACCATCTGTCTGCCCGCACTATTGCACCCTCGTGTGTGTGTGTGTGTGTGTGTGTGTGTGTGTGTGTGTGTGTGTGTGTGTGTGTGTGTGTGTGTGTGTGTGTGTGTGTGTGTTGGTGTCAGTGAGGAGTCCATCTGAGTGAATAAACCAGTTAATTAGCCAGTGTCTCCTCTCAGAAAAAATTGAGAGCACACCTGTACCAAGCACAGCAGCTGTGTTTTGGAGGGAAGAAGTCAGAAGTGGAGGGATGAGAGGGAGGTGGGTGGCTGGAAGTGAGTTGTCTGAAATGTTAACTCTGGGAATCCATTTGCAACCTGCTCTTGATGACTCCCATGTCAGCACTACTGATACTGTGTGTGTGTCCGCGTGCGCATCCGCATGTGTGTTTATCAATGTCTGAGTTTGTGTGTGTTTTGTTTGGTGTGGATCCAGAATTAGCCAATTAGCAGAGTTCTGTTGGCTGTGTGTGTGTGTGTGTGTGCTTCATAGGGGTAGAAAGCAGGTGGCGTGGTGCACCAGGGTCATAGGATCTGTCTCCTCACAGACTGCTCTCCCAGACCGAGCAGGCTGGTGTGTGTGTGTACGTACTACTATGACAGAGTGCTCTACAGAAGAGAGGCCTTTCCTCCCTGTTCAATGCGTCAGCCCCAAAGTGCATTTTAAGCAGAGCTGTGATGGCCCAGGAGCCCTAGGCCACAGGAAGCTACATGTACTGAATGAGTGTTTAAATGGACCAGGGACACTGCCACCTCTGTTGGCATACAGCCGTCTACCCTTCAGTGCTACACTATGTATTGTCTTAATACAGACCAGAGTGACTGTCTTTTGGGATATTATTTGCATATGGAAGTAATTCATCTCTTTTCTCCGTCCTCCAAGAGTAGTGCTTTATCAGATAGCTATACCCAGTGTTATAAACATAATGCCGTTTTCACACAGTCTTGACAAAGTGAACAATTCTCTCAGGAGTTTTACAGTTGGGACTTAACAACATGGGGACGGCACAACGAGATGATTCATCTTCATGATTATGCAATGGGGCACTCTTAACCTCAACCCACTTCATGGCGTAATCTTCCAAATTAGCAGAAAAATGGGAGCCCAGTCAATCCCCCTCCCATTTCCTCTCTCCTGCCTTGTTAACACCCAGAGCAGGCTAATTAGCCAGGGTTGCTAATGCTTAGTCATACGTTTGTTATAATCGGCTTGGAGTTTGTCTCAAAACAAAGTGCACTTATCTGGCTGAGCTGCAACAACTCCTGCATTGGTTGTTGACCCCTCTCTGACCTCACCTTTCACCTGTCATCAGAGATACTGTACCTGGACATTACATTGAGTCAAACTCAGTGTTTAGTTAATTTAGTCTGTCATGAACAACAGCCTTAACTATTATTTGTGGTTATATGATGTTTTATCTTGATGTACTGTTCTAATGTGTGAAAACCTGACTTTATAGAAATGGAAAAATACTATTCAAATCTAAAATAACCTAAATCCAGCTAGAATTCAGTCTGACTTTTACCTCCGCCGCAAAAGCATTCTCTGCACAGTACAGCAGAGCCACGAAAGCTAAACAGTGAGATAAAAAGTAAAATTTACTGAGGGATGAAAGAGGGATGTAGACTAGAGGTCGACCGATTTAATTGGAATGGCCGATTTCAAGTTTTCATAACAATCAGAAATCGTTAATTTTGGACGCCAAATATATATATTTTTTTACACCTTTATTTAACTATGCAAGTCAGTTAAGAACACATTCTTATTTTCAATGATGGCCTAGAAACGGTGGGTTAACTGCCTTGTTCAGGGGCAGAACGACCTCGTCAGCTCAGGGATTCAATCTTGCAACCTTACGGTTAACTAGTCCAACGCTCTAACCACTTGCCTCACGAGGAGTCCGCCTGTTACGCGAATGCAGTAAGAAGCCAAGGTAAGTTGCTAGCTAGCATTAAACTTATCTTATAAAAAACAATCAATCAATCAATCATAATCACTAGTTATAACTACACATGGTTGATGATATTACTAGTTTATCTAGCGTATCCTGCGTTGCATATAATCGATGCAGTGCGCATTCGCGAAAAAGGACTGTCATTGCTCCAACGTGTACCTAAACATCAATGCCTTTCTTAAACTCAATACACAGAAGTATATATTTTTAAACCTGCATATTTAGCTAAAGGAAATCCAGGTTAGCAGGCAATATTAACCAGGTGAAATTGTGTCACTTCTCTTGCCTTCATTGCACGCAGAGTCAGGGTATATATGCAACAGTTTGGGCCGCCTGGCTCATTGCGAACTAATTTGCCAGAATTTTACGTAATTATGACATAACATTGAAAGTTGTGCAATGTAACTGGAATATTTAGACTTATGGATGCCACCCGTTAGATAAAATACGTAACGGTTCCGTATTTCACTGAAAGAATAAACGTTTTGTTTTCGAGATGATGGTTTCCGGATTCGACCATATTAATGACCTAAGGCTCGTATTTCTGTGTGTTAATATGTTATAATTAAGTCTATGATTTGATAGAGCAGTCTGACGGTAGGGACCAGCAGGCTCGTAAGCATTCATTCAAGCATTGCGCCATTGTGCTGGACTATGTTGCTAGTGCTGATGGGTAGTCCAACCATGGATGGTGGTGGACAAGGGGAGAGATGTGCTCTCTTTCGTGCGTTTTGCCAGCAGCTCTTCGCAATGCTTCAAGCATTGCGCTGTTTATGACTTCAAGCCTATCAACTCCCGAGATTAGGCTGTTGTAACCGATGTGAGATGGCTAGCTAGTTAGCGGGGTGTGCGCTAATAGCGTTTCAAACGTCACTCGCTCTGAGACTTGGAGTAGTTGTTCCCCTTGCTCTGCATGGGTAACGCTGCTTCGAGGGTGGCTGTTGTCGATGCGTTCCTGGTTCGAGCCCAGGTAGCGGCGAGGAGAGGGATGGAAGCTATACTGTTACACTGGCAATACTAAAGTGCCTATAAGAACATCCAATAGTCAAAGGTATATGAAATACAAATCGTATAGAGAGAAATAATTCCTATAATAACTACAACCTAAAACTTCTTACCTGGGAATATTGAAGACTCATGTTAAAAGGAACCACCAGCTTTCATATGTTCTCATGTTCTGAGCAAG
>NC_036862.1:30878232-30885561 GCF_002910315.2 Salvelinus sp. IW2-2015
GAACTTAAACGTTACTTTCTTACATGGCACATATTTGCACTTTTCCTTCCTCCAAACACTTTGTTTTTGCATTATTTAAACGAAATTGACATGTTTCATTATTTATTTCAGGCTAAATTGATTTTATTGATGTATTGTATTAAGTTAAAATAAGTGTTCATTCAGTATTGTTGTAATTGTCATTATTAAAAATACATTAAAACAATATCTGATTAATCGTATCGGCTTTTGTGGGTCCCCAATAATCGGTACGGCTTGAAAAACCATAACGGTCGACCTCTAATGTAGACCTCCTCATCTCCAGGGGTTACTGAGGGATGAAAAGAGGGATGTAGACTCATCTCCAGGGTTACTGAGGATGAAAGAGGGATGTAGACTCCTCATCTCCAGGGGTTACTGAGGATGAAAGAGGGATGTATTCATCTCCAGGGTTACTGAGGATGAAAGAGGGATGTAGTCTCATCTCAGGGTTACTGAGGGATGAAAGAGGGATGTAGACTCCTCATCTCCAGGGGTTATTGAGGGATGAAAGAGGGATGTAGACTCCTCAATTCTCAGGGTTACTGAGGGATGGAAAGAGGGATGTATATCTCATCTCCAGGGTTTACTGAGGGATGAAAGGAGGGATGTAGTCTCATCTCCACAGGGGGTTACTGAGGATGAAAGAGGGATGTAGAGTCCTATCTCCAGGGTTACTGAGGGATTGAAAGAGGGATGTAGTTTCTCATCTCCAGGGTTACTGAGGATGAAAAGAGGGATGTAGTCTCATCTCCAGGGTGTTACTAGGGGGATAAGAGGGATGTAGATCCTCATCTTCAGGGGTTACTGGAGGGATGAAAGTAGGATGTAGGACTCCTCATCTCCATGGGGGTTACGGAGGGAATGAAAGAGGGGAATGGTAGATCTCATCTCCAGGGGTTTACTGAGGGATGAAAGAGGATGTAGACCTCTATCTCCAGGGGTACTTGAGGCCGGATGAAAGAGGGATGTAGACTCCTCATTCAGTGGGTTACTGAGGGATGAAAGAGGGATTAGTCTCCTCCATTGCCAGGGGTTACTGAGGGATGAAAGAGGGATGTAGACTTCTCAATCTCCAGGGGTTATTGAGGGAGTGAAAGAGGGATGTAGTCTCATTCTCCAGGGGTTACTGAGGATGAAAGAGGGATGTAGATCCTATCTCCAGGGGTTACTGAGGATGAAAGAGGGATGTAGTCTCATCTCAGGGGTACTGAGGGATGAAAGAGGATGTAAGTCTCATCTCAGGGGTTTACTGAGGGATGAAAGAGGGAGTAGACTCCTGCATCTCAGGGGTTATGAGGATGAAAAGGGATGTAAGAGCTCCTCATCTCCAGGGTTATTGAGGATAAAGAGGATTAGTCTCATCTCCAGGGTTATGAGGGATTGAAAGGGGATGTGGTTCATCTCCAGGGGAGTTACTGAGGGTGAAGAGGATGTAGATCCTCATCTCCAGGGGTTATTGAGGAATGAAAGAACGGGATGTAGATCCTCAATCTCCAGGGGTTACTGAGGGATGAAAGAAGGGGATGTAGAGCTCTCTCATCTCCAGGGGTTTACTGAGGGATTGAAAAGAGGGATGTAGTCTATCTCCAGGGGTTACTGAGGGATGAAAGAGGGATGTAGACTCTCATCTCCAGGGGTTACTGAGGGATGAAAGAGGGATGTAGTCTCATCTCCAGGGTTACTGGAGGGATGAAAGAGGGATGAAGTCATAATCTCCAGGGGTTACTGAGGGATGAAAGAGGGATGTAGGACTCGTCATCTCCAGGGGTTACTGAGGGATGAAAGAGGATGCTAGACTCCTCATCTCCAGGGGTTACTGAGGGATGAAAAAGGGATGTAGACTCCTCATCTCCAGGGGTTACTGAGGGATGAAAGAGGGATGTAGACTCCTCATCTTCAGGGGTTACTGAGGGATTGAAAGAGGGATGTAGTCTCCTCATCTCAGGGGTTTACTGATAGGGATGAAAGAGGATGTAGTCTCATCTCAGGGTTACTGAGGGAGAAAGAGGATGTAGTCTTCAATCTCCAGGGATTACTGAGGGATGAGAAGAGGGATGTAGACTCCTCATTCCGGGTTATTGAGGATGAAAGAGGGAGTAGTCTCATCTCCAGGGGTTACTGAGGGATGAAAGAGGGATTGTAGACTCTCATTCTCAGGGGGTTACTGAGGGATGAAAGAGGGATGTAGTCTCATCTCCAGGGGTACTGAAGGGATGAAAGAGGGATGTAGTCTATCTCCAGGGGTTACTGAGGGATGAAAGAGGGATGTAGACTCCTAATCTCCAGGGCTTACTGAGGGATGAAAGAGGGATGTAGCTCCTCATCTCCAGGGGTACTGAGGGATTGAAAGAGGGATGTAGAACTTCCTCATCTCCAGGGGTTACTGAGGGGATGGAAAGAGGGATGTAGACTCCTCATCTTCAGGGGTTACTGAGGATGAAAGAGGATGTAGTCTCCTCATCTCCAGGCGGGTTTACTGAGGGATGAAAGAGGGGATATGTAGATCCTCATCTCCAGGGGTTATTGAGGGATGAGAAGAGGATGTAGGCTCAATCTCCAGGTGGTACTGAGGGTATGAAAGAGGGATGAGTCTGCATCTCAGGTGTTACTGAGGGATGAAAGCAGGGATGTAGACTCCTCATTTCAGGGGGGTACTGGAGGGATGGAAAGAGGGAGTAGAGGTTCCCTTGATAACTCCAGGGTTATGATGATGAAAGATCTCTCTCGGAGAGAGAGAGAGAGAGAGAGAGAGAGAGAGAGAGAGAGAGAGAGAGAGAGAGAGAGAGAGAGCGAGAGCTAAGGGAACCTGCTTTTTCGCCAGAGAGCGAACAAGACAAATGATTTCATATTCTCTGTGACCTTTGCTTGCTGTGCGTATTGGTAGTGTTTCCTGCAGTCAAGGGGGAAGATTTTTTAAAAGCCCAAATAGGAAGTTATACTGCTGCCTCTTGGCGATGTTTTCTATTCTAATTCAGGTCCTTTTTCTTGCCTGCGAGTGTGGTTCAGCCTATAGAGCTTCTCGGAGTCTATGTGCCATTCAGAGGGTGGGCACTCCAACTCAATTGTATCCCAGCTCTTAGGGGCAATGTCCTCCTAAATGTCAAACCCTAAGAGTCTATCTATGGGTAGTGCATATGTGGCTCTGGTCAACGGTAGTGCACTATAAAGGGAATAGGGGGTTCCATGATTTTCATCAGATAATTCGCCTTTCAATTAAATAGCCCTGACTAATGGCTTTCTCCTGAACGTCCCTGAGCTCTGAGGTTATTTATCGGGTGAGGGGGCTGGACTGCAGGTCTGCAGGTATTATGGATGTCATCAGGTTTGGGTCCCTCATGGTTTGTTATCAGCAATGATGAAATTCACCAAATAGTCAAATTCACCACCTATCCACAAAAGTAATGCACTCTTGTTATTTGATATACTAACGCATAGATCCCCTGGTCAGTGGGTTTCATGGTCCCACAGTCCTCACTATATTGTTTGGCATCCATGTAAGGCTTTAGCCCAGTAAATCCTTCTAGAACATTTCCCCTAGGGTAAGACGGGATAGCCTCAGAACTAAGTCATTGGGTCATTGGTATAAAGCACCTGTAGGCCCTCTGTTCTACTCAAAGACCCAAGCTGTTTAAAGAAGATTGAGTGTGATTGAGTGTAATTGAATAGATTGCTGGCACCCGCTCACTTGACTGAATCTCATATAGATAGCAGGTGACAATCTTTGGTGATTGGTGGGGAATGTGGAGTGAAGGAAGAGGTGGGGGTGTAGGGATTGGGAATAAGGAGGTCGGCTGTTTGAAGCACACAAGGTAAAGCATTCTCTGCTCTGAGATTGCCCACATTTTGAAGATTTTGTCAAAGGGATCTGCCAGAGTTTTGGATGAGCTCAACTTATCCGGCTTCCGCAGTGAGTCTCTTCCTGTCAGATAGCATTGGCTGGAATCGTCTGTCTCACAGCTACCTGAAGGAGAGAACAGATTACGATCGGCTCAGGCATGAAGTGTGCCAATTAAATGAGACGAGGCTCTATTAGGATTTAAAGAAACGGGGTTCTTCCTCAGAATGGAACGCGGCCATGGCATTTCCTCCTATCCGCCAACACCACACCAAGCCCTGCCGAGACGGGCCCGGACTCCTAATAACCTTCCACTCGGGGGCCTATACCTGTGATCTTCAACCAGGGGAAGGAAGCTTCAAGACATCCAGGCTGAAATAAGCCTTCCCTGCCAAGGCTGCTCTGAACACCCGCAACGCCTGGGACATTGTCTTTCTCTGCTGCTGGGAGCCGGCGGCAAGGAACTGCAGGTGGCTGGTTGTCTAGTGAAGCTGCAGAGAACCATTCAGTAAACACTGGCTTGAGTGACGGGCTCCATCTCAGGCTCCACTCGACCTCCAAAGTTGAGGCGAAACGTGATTATGGTGTCGTATTTCAAGCTATGAGCAGTGACCTTAAGAGTTGAGCATTCTGTTTCTCTCCTATGGTTGTGTATTTTACAGTTAGGATCGGACTACGACTGTACAGAGATACCTGTGGTCGCCTCGAGTGGTGTAGCTAAGTAAAAATCTATATTTGAATGCTCAGCGTGAAAACAGACAAGACAAAAGGGAAAAGATGAAATGAAAATCATCACACTAGGTTTCTTAAGACTAACACCCCCACCTCCCCTCAACATACACACAATCTGATTGTATAACCGCAACAGCATGAATAGTACACACTGGCAGCCTGTGACAGCTCATTTAAAAAAAAAGAAAACCCACGTCTCCCATTGGGATAACTGCCACCCACTCAAAACACTTTGAAAACACACCGTAAATGGCCTTGTTTTTTTCCCTTCTCCCCTCCTTCCCTCCCTACATCCCTCCCTGCTAGGTAGGGCTTGTTTTTGTCTGTAGCTTGATTCAAAGGCTTAATGAAGCCTCAAAGGTATTGAACATCATATACAATTACTGTGCTTACACAGCGGACAAAGAGTGTATAACACACACTTACTCACCCGGTGCAGCGCATTGTGATGCTTCTACAGAGCCCCAGCATTGGAACAGCTCCAGCACAGTCACGACTGACGTGTCAGACTAAGAGACAAGATGAATATTTGGAGGAGAAGTTCACCATGAAACACTCACTGTCAACACCTCTTTAGCCGGGTATAAGTAATGTTAACAACAACAGTGCTGGTCTGTTTTAATATTTCATCATCTGGATTGGAGGACTGTGTGTGTAGCAGTGACAGAAGGCTAGTCCAAAGTCATAAAGATGCGTTATTAAAGGTTTTGTGTCGTTTCAGCCAGTAGTTTTGAAAGTTGCACTCACTAAAAAAAGTGTCCCCAAAAATTGTGTGCAAATTCTTCCATTTCGTATGACATGATATGTTCTGCAAGAAACATAATAATAAATAAATAAAAATGTTCCTGCAATTCGTATGATATGCTCCGAATTCCAATTCATACAATATGTTACGAAATAAATTTGCTAGTGCTTATTATACCGTTCAATCTCTTTAAGGAACGAGAATGTGCGAACTGGTCCATTGCTGTCCCTCACTGAATCTTGTCTCATCTCTGCTTTCCATTCTTGATATACCCAGAGACTGTCATCCATAAATAGTTTGAGTCAGTGTAATTGAGATACTGTGGATAGAGAGATTGCTGCATAGATTAAATTATGACATACTGCAGATGTATACAGGCTGCTAGATATATAGTAGATTAGACAACTTGGAAGCACAAGCGCACACACACATACTGTCTTAGGTCTGCAGCTCCTGTACGTGCTGTATGTAAATGTATTTTGGTGAGCTCTCCTCTTAGTTTCTGTTCTCCCCATAGGAGTCAAGTGCATGAGGAAAGGGGTGAAGGACTCGCAGACTGGTGCACTAATTAACTGAAATGCCAACACATTACCTGGGTTTTAATGAACTTTCAAAACCAGAGCCCACTCCAAGGGGTGCCACTGCCGGGCAAAACAGTGCTGACACAGTGCTGGCCGTCAGAGTGGAGCTTTAAGGTGCAGCATACACAATGGGGAACGAACACTCAGGCTCCTACTCCCGCTGCTCTGAGGAGAATCTTCCTGGGGTGGAGTGTAGAAGAGAAGCAAGGGCGACTACGACAACCGTTGGCCCTCTGTGTTATGTCTGGGTCTGGGAACAAAGTGATGTAGTGAACACAGGACTAACACGACCAGGGGGGGCTCTGACTGGCTACAATGCCACGTCATTGTCACACACACAGCCAATCCACATCAGCCTCCCTGTGTTAATGCACATTCATAGGTAAACAATAAAATGGCAGGAAATGTAAAGGCCAGTTATTTTTGTTGCTACACCAATTAATGCAACAAAGACGTTGTATTGACATCAAATTACATCACACACGTGTTATTTTTTGGAAACGTATAATAGCAACTGTAGAGCAAATACTACTGTGTATCGAATGAAGATTTTTCACCCCTCTTTAAATGGACATTTGTACATAAACAAGGTAAAACAGAAATGTAATTAGCTGCCTCTATCCCCTTCTGCTATGTAATGAAAGGAGTGTGATAGAACACAGAATTCTACTTGCTCAGGCTATCCACCTCTGTTCAGTTATGAGCCAAGGAGCAGGCTTCTCCACCTCAGTACTGGCTCTGCCCCCAGATACACCCCATTTAGACTTGATATGAAGAGATATCCACTGTCTATTAATACCACCATTATTTACAGAAGATTATCTTTGCTCTTTAAAAAGGAGGATGTGGCCCATTCATCCTCCTGTTATCATAGAGGTTCAGAATAAATATCACTTTCTGTATGTTCTCTCATTGTTTTCTCTTTTTGTTTTCTTATTGTTTCCCATTCTGCCATCTTGTAATTAACAATATAAAAGTATACTGATGCTACAGCGCCTCAGAATGTCACCCTGATTTTCAGTCATTCTTCCATCTTGTAATTAACAATACAAAACGATACTGATGCTACAGCGCCTCAGAATGTCACCCTGATTTGTCATGCTATTGCCTTTTAAATCCAGAAACATAAAAGACAGATTGCAAGTTTACACAACAGGATTCTCGTGTTGATCAACCTGTCTCTCTGGTGTTCCTCGGGAAACAAACCTCAATGAAAGAGTGAATAATTAAACGGGAGGATGAAAAAGGAGTAGAAGAAAAAATGCCTGACAAGCTTTCTAATTTCCCCCAACAGCAGGTGGTTTTCATCCATCTGAGAGTAGTTACAGACAGCTGGCGATACTCCACTCCAAAGAGAGAGAGAGAGAGAGTGTGTGTGTGTGTGTGTGTGTGTGTGTGTGTGTGTGTGTGTGTGT
>NC_036862.1:30886152-30907749 GCF_002910315.2 Salvelinus sp. IW2-2015
TGACTGTCTTCCTCTATGTGTCCACCCTATATGAACGATCAGAAAGCTCTTAGTAGACCAAACCAGCACCAGTCCTAATCGTCCTGCTTGTACAATGTGTCTGTGGGTAAAAACAAGCATCGCACACTGAAGAGTTCTTCTGCAACAGCGACCTAAATTATTCGCCAAGCAGCGCTTGAGAACAAAGCAAAAGGCCCTTTCATTCCCCGTCAACTCCATACCTTTCTCCCTCTCCCCCAACTCTACCCCTCAACCCTCTTCCCCCCCAAATCCTACTTCCCTCAGCCTCTCCCCCCAAACCTCTTCCCTCACCCTCTCCCCGCCCAAACCTCTTCCCTCACACTCTCCACCCAACCTCTTCCCCTCACCCCCAACGCTCTCCCCCTTCACCTTCTCCCCCAATCCTTCTTCCCTCACCCACCCGACCTCTCCTCCTCCACCCGCACACCTCTCCATCACCCCCCCAACCTCTCCCCTTCAAACCCCCCAGCCTAGGAGGCAGGGGACCCTTAAAGAAGACGCACACCATGACAGGGGACACCCTTTAGGAAAGCATGCACCCACAGCGCAGGGGCGAAAAACCCCCTTTAGACAGACGCACACAGACAGGGGGAACCCTTTAGAAGATGCACACAGGCAGGGGGAACCCTTTAGAAGACGCACACAGACAGGGGGAACCCTTTAGAAGACGCACACAGGCAGGGGGAACCCTTTAGAAGATGCACACAGGCAGGGGGAACCCTTTAGAAGATGCACATGGTCTTCAGGCTGGTCAATAGACTGGCTCACAAATCCTATCTTGAATAATTACAGTAATGAAACGATGATAGAGGGCTGGAACGATGGGCTCATCACTTCTTTTCAACTTCTTGCAACTTTGCCCTCTACTCCATTTGTAGTATCTTACAAAAATGTTTTTAAGCTGAAATTATTTTCCTAAAACATCCCTCGGGCAGGCCACCTTGGAAACAGCCATTGCCCTGCTCTTCTCAACCCTCGCTCTCTTTTTGTCTGTTTGGGCCTCTCTAGCCAGAATAGTTTGTGTTCTCTTGGGACTGGTTTAGCCAAGAAGATCTGTATGACTGGAACTTATCACCACCACCACATCCCCCATTATCATTTGAATGGATTCTACTAAAAGGCCCTAATGCATTTAGCTCTGTAACCACTGCACAGCTCATTTTGTTTTACAAGTTCTCTGATAATCACAAGCCGCTAGTAATTATCCTATTGAGTGAGCCCCCACTCTTTTCCTTGTGCGTGTGTGTAACCTTTGTGTGCATAGCATGTGCATGAGCATATCCAATTGTGTGTGTGCTTGTGTTCTACACAATGTTATGCTCCAAGGCCAGTGTGGAGCAAATTGTTTCTCTAATTTGCCAAATGCTTTGAATCTCCTCATCCTCCTGCTGTTGGGAAATGGCTCTTTAATAATAAGGGCCAATTAGGTTAAAAAAGCTTTGCTACTTCCCCTGATGTGGCTAAAGCTTCATGTTTTCTCCCATTTATACCAAACTGGTATTTCCCTTTGTAAATATTTTTTTTTTCCCTCACAGTTTTCAGTCCAAGTCCAAGATACGTATGCAGTTCTCCAGTTGGAGCTTAAACCTTACTAAACAGATTTCACTTTGGTTGTGTAGCACAAGAGATGCCTTTCTCCCCTCACGTTTTGTCTCTTGTGGTGTGCAATGTGCATCATCCTGTTTAACAGAGTGTATGAGGAGGTCAATTGGGGAGTTTTTTTCTTGGCCAGGAATGTGACTTTGGCCCATGTTGTTTGTGAGCTGTGTTAAATGAGGCTGAGAGAAAGAGAGAGCAGGGCCTGGTGCTCACACCATGTTGTTTGTGAGCTGTGTTAAATGAGGCTGAGAGAAAAGAGAGAGGCAGGCCTGGTTGCTTCACAACCATGTTGTTTGTGAAGCTGTGTTAAATGAGGCTGAGGAGAGAGAGGAGCAGGGCCTGGTGCTCACACCAATGGTGTTTGTGAGCTGTTTAAATGAGGCTGAGAGAGAGAGAGCAGGGCCTGGTGCCTCACACCATGGTGTTTGTGAGCTGTGTTAAATGAGGCTGAGAGAGAGAGAGAGAGGGCAGGGCCTGGTGCTCACACCATGTTTGTTTGTGAGCTGTGTTAAATGAGGCTGAGAGAGAGAGAGAGGCAAGGGGCCTGGTGCTCACACCATGGTGTTTGTGAGCTGTGTTAAAATGAGGCTGAGAGAGGAGAGAGCAGGGCCTGGTGCTCACACCATGTGTTTGTGAGCTGTGTTAATGAGGCTGAGAGAGAGAGAGAGCAGGGCCTGGTGCTCACACCATGGTGTTTGTGAGCTGTGTTAAATGAGGCTGAGAAGAGAGAGGAGCAGGGCCTGGTGCTCACACATGGTGTTTGTGAGCTGTGTTAAATGAGGCTGAGAGAGAGAGAGAGAGAGCAGGGCCTGGTGCTCACACCATGGTGTTTGGTGAAGCTTGTTTAAATGAGGCTGAGAGAGAGAGAGAGACAGGGCCTGGTGCTCACACCATGGTGTTTGTGAGCTGTGTTAAATGAGGCTGAGAGAGAGAGAGGAGCGGCCTGGTGCTCACACCATGTTGTTTGTGAGCTGTGTTAAATGAGGCTGAGAGAGAGAGAGAGCAGGGCCTGGTGCTCACACCAATGGTGTTTGTGAGCTGTGTTAAATGAGGCTGAAGAGAAGAGAGAGAGCAGGGCCTGGTGCTCACACCATGTGTTTGTGAGCTGTGTTAAATGAGGCTGAGAGAGGAGAGAGAGAGAGCAGGGCCTGGTGCTCACACCATGGTGTTTGTGAGCTGTGTTAAATGAGGCTGAGAGAGAGAGAGAGAGCAGGGCCTGGTGCTCACACCATGTTGTTTGTTGAGCTGTGTTAAATGAGGCTGAGAGAGAGAGAGAGGCAGGGCCTGGTGCTCACACCATGTTGTTTGTGAGCTGTGTTAAATGAGGCTGAGAGAGAGAGAGAGCAGGGCCTGGTGCTCACACCATGGTGTTTGTGCAGCTGTGTTAAATGAGGCTGAGAGAGAGAGAGAGCAGGGCCTGGTGCTCACACCATGGTGTTTGTGAAGCTGTGTTAAAATGAGGCTGAGCGAAGAAGAGAGCAGGGCCTGGTGCTCACACCATGTTGGTGTTTGTGAGCTGTGTTAAATGAGGCTGAGAGAGAGAGAGAGAAGCAGGGCCTGGTGCTCACACCATGTTGTTTGTGAGCTTGTTAAATGAGGCTGAGAGAGAGAGAGAGAGCAAGGGCCTGGTTGCTCACACCATGTTGTTTGTGAGCTGTGGTTAAATGAGGCCGGAAGAGAGAAGAAGAGCAGGGCCTGGTGCTCACACCATGGTGTTTTGTGAGCTGTGTTAAATGAGGCTGAGAGAGAGAGAGAGCAGGGCCTGGTGCTGCACACCCATGGTGTTGTGAGCTGTGTTAAAATGGAGGCTGAGAGAGAGAGAGAGCAAGGGCCTGGTGCTCACCACCATATGTGTTTGTGAGCTGTGTTAAATGAGGCTGAGAGAGAGAAGAGAGCAGGGGCCTGGTGCTCACACCATGGTGTTTGTGGTGCTGTGTTAAATGAGGCTGAGAGAGAGAGAGAGAGCGAGGACGCTGGTGCTCACACCATGGTGTTTGTGAGCTGTGTTAAATGAGGCCTGAGAGAGAGAGAAGAGCAGGGCCTGGTGCTCACACCATGTTGTTTGTGAGCTGTGTTAAATTGAAGCTGAGAGAGAGAGAGAGACAGGGCCTGATGTGCTCACACCATGCGTGTTTGTGAGCTGTGTTTAAATGAGGCTGAGAGAGAGAGCAGGCCTGGGCTCACCCATGGTGTTTGTGAGCTGTGTTAAATGAGGCTGAGAGAGAGAGAGAGGCAGGGCCTGGTGCTCACACCATGTTTGTTTGTGAGCTGTGTTAAATGAGGCTGAGAGAGAGAGAGAGCAGGGCCTGGTGCTACCACACCATGGTGTTTGTGGCTGTGTTAAATGAGGCTGAGAGAGAGAGAGAGAGCAGGCCTGGTTGCTCACACGCATGTGTGTTTTGAGCTGTGTTAAATGAGGCTGAGAGAAGAGAGGAGAGAGCAAGGGCCTGGTGCTCACAACATGTTGTTTGTGAGCCTGTGTTAAATGAGGCTGAGAGAGAGAGAGAGCAGGGCCTGGTGCTCACACCATGGTGTTTGTGAGCTGTGTTAAATGAGGCTGAGAGAGAGAGAGAGCAGGGCCTGGTGCTCACACCATGGTGTTTGTGAGCTGTGTTAAATGAGGCTGAGAGAGAGAGAGCAGGGCCTGGTGCTCACATCAGGCTGGTCACTAGAAGCACGTAGATTTCAGACATTTGAAAAGGTCCTCAGGACATCGATATAGGCTGTACTCAGCGCTCGCTAAAAAAATATAAAAAGCTATGCCACAGCAGTGGGCTCGAACTCATAACGCTCAGAGCCAGAACACGCTGCTTAGACCAGGGGTTCCCAAACTTTCTTCCTCGGGCCCCCCTTCCAGCATTGGGGAACATCCCGGGTCCCCCCTGCGCGTGCACTTGCGCCAGGTCTATTTATATGCGCCCAAGCACTGTTGATGACACAAACTGTTCACACCCCTCTTGTTGGTGGAGATAATTTTGCAGGTTTAAAGCTTATTTCCTGCAATTCTACACATTTTGTCATGGGGTGCAAAGAACATTTTGCAGTTTTAAAGCACATTTTCTTGCAATTTTATACATTTTGCGACATCTAATATGTATTCATGTGATATTTGAGTGACATAAAAATTACAGTATCTATGTGCTGAAAAACTAAATAAAACATTAGCAGACATGGCCTTGTTGATCTGGACATTTCTGACAAGTTATAAATAGCTCTTTAACTTCTCTAGGGTAGGGGGCAGCATTCGGAATTTTGGATGAAAAACATGCAAAAATTAAACTGCCAGCTACTCATCCCCAGAATATATGATATGCATATTATTAGTAGATTTGGATAGAAAACACTCTGAAGTTTCTAAAACTGTTTGAATCATGCCTGTGAGTATAACAGAACCTATTTAGCAGGCGAAACCCCGAGGACAAACCATTCAGATATTTTTTTTTTTTGAGGTCACTCTCTTTTCAATGAGATTTCATTGGGAAACCAGATTTCTAAGGGACATGCTTGCAGTTCCTACCACTTCCACTGGATGTCAACAGTCTTGAGAAATTGGTTGAGGTTATTCCTTTGTGTAATGAAGAAGTACGTCCATCTTGAACGAGAGTCTCTCGACGTGTCCTGTTTGTTAGAGGCGCGAGACCAGAAAGCATGCTACAGTTGGTTTAACTCCTGTATTGAACACAGATCATCCCGTCTAAAATTTTATCGATTATTAACGTTAAAAAATACCTAAAGTTGTATTACAAAAGTAGTTTGACATTTTTTTGCAAAGTTTACAGGTAACCTTTGAGATATTTTGTAGTGATGTTTGAGCAAGTTGGAACCGTTGTTTTTCTGGATCAAACGCGCCATATAAATGGACATTTTGGATATATATCGACGGAATTAATCGAACAAAAGGACTATTTGTGATGTATATGGGACCTATTGGAGTGCCAACAACAGAAGCTCGTCAAAGGTAAGGCATGAATTATATTTTTATTTCTGCGTTTTGTGTCGCGCCTGCAGGGTTGAAATATGCTTATCTCTCTTTGTTTACAATGGTGCTATCCTCAGATAATAGCATTGTTTGCTTTCGCCGAAAAGCCTATTTGAATTCTGACATGTTGGCTGGATTCACAACCAGTGTAGCTTTAACTTGGTAACTTTCATGTGTGATTTAATGAAAGTTAGATTTTTATAGTAATTTTTATAGTAATTCATTTGAATTTGGCGCTCTGCATTTTCTCTGGCGTTTTGCCAAGTGAGACAGTAGCGTCCCGTCTAAACTCAGATTTTTGGATATAAATATGAACTTTACCGAACAAAACATACATGTATTGTGTAACATGAAGTCCTATGAGTGTCATCTGATGAAGATTATCAAAGGTTAGTGATTAATTTAATCTCTATTTCTGCTTTTTGTTACTCCTCTCTTTGGCTGGAAAAATGGCTCTTTTTCTGTGACTTGGCTCATACCTAACATAATCGTTTGGTGTGCTTTCGTCGTAAAACCTTTTTGAAATCGGACACTTTGGCTGGATTTACAACAAGTGTATCTTTAAAATGGTGTAAAATACTTGTATGTTTGAGGAATTAAAATTATGGGATTTCTGTTGTTTTGAATTTGGTGCCCTGCAGTTTCACTGGCTGTTGACGAGGTGGGACGCTACCGTCCCACATACCCTAGAGAAGTTAAGGTATCCAATGACTGACATGACAAGAGGAACTGATAATACACTACCCGATTTCGAAATTGTACCTTGTGCATTCTACTATTACAACTTTCAAGAGTAAGTACAAAAAAAGGGGTTTTCTTTATTTTTACTATTTTCTACATTGTAGAATAATAGTGAAGACATCAAAACTATGAGATAACACACATGGAATCCTGTAGTAACCAAAAAAGTGTTAAACAAATCWAAATATATTTTATATTTGAGATTCTTCAAAGTAGCCACCCTTTGCCTTGATGACAGCTTTGCACACTCATTGCATTCTCTCAACCAGCTTCACCTGGAATGCTTTTCCAACAGTCTTGAGGGCTTGTTGGCTACTTTTCCTTTACTCTGTGGTCCAAATCATCCCAAACGATCTCAATTGGGTTAAGGTCGCCATGCTGGTTAAGTGTACCTTGAATTTTAAATAAATAACACCTCCTCTATGCTTCACGGATGGAACCACACACGGAGACCATCCGTTCACCTGCTCTGTGTCTCACAAAGACACGGCAGTTGGAATCAAAAATCTCAAATTTGGACTCATCAGACCAAAGGACAGATTTACACCGGCCCAAGCAAGTCTCTTCTTCTTATTGGTGTCCTTTAGTTGTGGTTTCTTTGCAGCAGTTCGACCATGAAGGCCTGATTCCTGCGGTCTAAGGCCCTGCATCTCAGTGCTTGAGGCGTCACTACAGACACCCTGGTTTGATTTCAGGCTGTATCATAACCGGCCGTGATTGGGAGTCCCATAGGGCGGCACACAATTGGCCCAGCGTCTTCCGGGTTTGGCCCACTGTTTCCCGGTAGGGCGTCATTGTAAATAAAAATTTGTTCTTAACTGACTTGCCTAGTTAAATAAAGGTTCAATATTTTTTTTTTTTTATATAAATAAATGAAGGCCTGATTCACGCAGTCTCCTCTGAACAGTTGATGTTGAGATGTGTCTGTTACTTGAACTCTGTGAATAATTTATTTGGGCTGCAATTGCTGAGGCTCGTAACTCTAATGAACTTATCCTCTGCAGCAGAGGTAACTCTGGGTCTTCCTTTCCTGTGGCGGTCCTCATGAGAGCCAGTTTCATCAGAGCGCTTGATGTTTTTTGCGACTGCACTTGAATACATGTTCAAAGTTCTTGAAATGTTCTGTATTGACTGACCATGTCTTAAAGTAATGATGGACTGTCATTTCTCTTTGCATATAAAATACACTGCTCAAAAAAATAAAGGGAACACTTAAACAACACAATGTAACTCCAAGTCAATCACACTTCTGTGAAATCAAACTGTCCACTTAGGAAGCAACACTGATTGACAATAAATTTCACATGCTGTTGTGCAAATGGAATAGACAAAAGGTGGAAATTATAGGCAATTAGCAAGACACCCCCCAAAAAGGAGTGATTCTGCAGGTGGTGACCACAGACCACTTCTCAGTTCCTATGCTTCCTGGCTGATGTTTTGGTCACTTTTGAATGCTGGCAGTGCTCTCACTCTAGTGGTAAGCATGAGACGGAGTCTACAACCCACACAAGGTGGCTCAGGTAGTGCAGTTCATCCAGGATGGCACATCAATGCGAGCTGTGGCAAAAAGGTTTGCTGGTCTGTCAGCGTAGTGTCCAGAGCATGAGGCGCACCAGGAGACAGGCCAGTCAATCAGGAGACGTGGAGGAGGCCGTGGAGGGCAACAACCCAGCAGCAGGACCTGCTACCTCCGCCTTTTGCAAGGAGGTGCACTGCAGAGCCGCGCAAAATTGACCTCCAGCAGGCCACAAATGTGCATGTGTCTGCTCAAACGGTCAGGAAACAGACTCCATGAGGGTGGTATGAGGGCCCGACGTCCACAGGTGGGGGTTGTGCTTACAGCCCAGCACCGTGCAGACGTTTGGCATTTGCCAGAGAAACACAAGATTGGCAAATTCGCCACACTGGCGCCCCTGATGCTCTTCACAGAGATGAAGCAGGTTCACACTGAGCACCATGAGCACATGTGACAGACGTGAAAGAGTCTGGAGACGCCGTGGAGAATGTTCTGCTGCCTGCAACATCCTCCAGCATGACGGTTTGCGGTGGGTCAGTCATGGTGTGGGTGGCATTTCTTTGTGGGGCACGCCCTCCTGTGCTCGCCAGAGGTAGCCTGACTGCCATTAGTACCGAGATGAGATCCTCAGACCCTTGGTGGACCATATGCTGACATATGCACATCAGTGGCCTGCTGGAGGTCATTTTGCAGCGCTCTGCAGTGCACCTCCTTGCACAAAGGCGGAGGTAGGTCCTGCTGCTGGGTTGTTGCCCTCCTACGGCTCTCTCCACGTCTTCCTGATGTATGGCCTGTCTCCTGGTAGGCTGCTCATGCTCTGGACACTACGCTGACAGACACAGCAAACCTTTTTTGCCACAGCTGCATTGATGTGCCAATCCTGGATGAACTGCACTACCTGAGCCACTTGTGTGGGTTGTAGACTCCGTCTCATGCTACCACTGGAGTGAGAGCACCGCAGCATTCAAAAGTGACCAAAACATCCAGCCAGGAAGCATAGGAACTGAGAAGTGGTCTGTGGTCACCCACCTGCAGAATCACTCTTTTTTGGGGGTGTCTTGCTAATTGCCTATAATTTCCACCTTTTTTGTCTATTCCATTTGCACAACAGCATGTGAAATTTATTGTCAATCAGTGTTGCTTCCTAAGTGGACAGTTTGATTTCATAGAAGTGTGATTGACTTGGAGTTACATTGTGTTGTTTAAGTGTTCCTTTATTTTTTTGAGCATGTACATTTTGATTTGTTTAACACTTTTTTTGGTTAGTTTGAGTTCTTAAACTTTGAGTTTTTTCTTTTTTAACCCTGTAACCACGTGGATTGAACCCTGTAACCACGTGGATTGAACCCTGTAACCACGTGGAATTAATGGGTCAAAAATCGAAGTGAAACTATGAGATCAAGTTGGCTCAGATGCCTGTGTGTGAGTCAGTCTGGATCTGTGTGTGAGTCAGTCTGGATCTGTGTGTGAGTCGATCTGGATCTGTGTGTGTGCTGACATGCCCACCTAGGTCTCAGGAATGACACACTCCATTTTGTTGTCGGCGTTGGAGCGACTGTCGCGCCTCATGACCTTCGTCACTGATTCTTTCCTACCCCCGACTGTACCACTAGCCCATTCTATTTTCCTCTCTTTCAT
This sequence comes from Salvelinus sp. IW2-2015, assembly GCF_002910315.2. NCBI lineage: Eukaryota > Metazoa > Chordata > Actinopteri > Salmoniformes > Salmonidae > Salvelinus > Salvelinus sp. IW2-2015. The sequence goes on from NC_036862.1 coordinate 30,895,647, forward strand.
CTCCCTGCCCGTTTTCTTGGTATGTGCTGTTGTCTCGAGGCCATTCTCGCTCTGTAGAGCCACGCCAGAAAAGTCACAGCATTTCCGCGCCGCCTCCGCCTGCCCCCTGGCGCTCTCTCTCACACCACTACGCAACTTACGCTCTTCTTCCCTGTCTTCTTCACACACACTACACACCTCCAATTCGTACACCATCAGTTCCTTCCACTTCTGTCCCACACAACACACACAACACGGAACACTGACACCACTCAACACACACACCAACTACACATATCGTACACTCACACACAGACATACACATCCCATCACACACCAGCACCCTATCATCACCACACAAACAAACACTGATGGCACACCGCTGGACCTGTGTTTGTGTCCAGCTTGGGCTGCTAACTCACACAGACACAAGGATACACACGCTCACATTAAGGTCTGTTCATGAGCCATGGGAAATTCCTTTGCACAGGCTTATCTTTGATTTATGTGGCTTGTTTCAAAGGTTGTGAACATATTGTTCTTGAATGTTAGTGGAAGTCATTTTAAATGTTGATGCTCATCGTTTAACTGTAGCTTGCTCAAGTGTGTGCTTGCCTGGTTTAGATGTATCCCTGTCAAAATGAAACAAAATAAGAATGCGTCACGACAAGGAATTTTAATAGGTACAAAATAATGTCAAGGACAAAAGAAACAAAGCAATGCTCTGCTTGCTGCAAATGGAGATGATGACGGTATTTCAATTTTTCCAGTCAGAGAGAGTAATAGTAATTGTGCAGGACTGCAGAGCTGAGCTGATCAGCTCACTAAGCCTGAATGTGACCTTTCATAAAGACACGCACTGCATATACATGTACCGCCTCGCATAGATCTCATTTCAAGCCTCTTTTATATTCTAATTTATTAACAATTTATGGGCACCCAGGGAATAATTTTGAGACAGTGTTTTTGACGAGGCAGAGGCTCTCTCCCAGACAGTCAGCACTTGAAGCATTAAACACAATGCCCTGTGTTACAGTGGGTCTGTTTGAGCGTGTGTTTTCCTGAGAGAGCTAGGGATGTGTTTCTGCCTCTGTGTCCACAGCTGTCTCTGAGAGAGGAAGGCTTTGGCAGACACTGTGTGTGTTTGTGTGTGTGTGTTGCAGTGCTTTCTTCCTCCCCATCACACCTGATTCCCTTTGACAAAGACCCTAATGGTTGAATATTTTTGTGTCTGCTCAAAGCAAGCGAAGACTAAATCCTGACTCCCCATCTGCCGCAGCTGTTCTCTCCCCCAGTTTCTGACAGATTCACTTGGAAGTGTTTTAATTTGACGTCAGCATTTGGAGACCTTCTTCAAAACAAATTATTCCAAATGATGACAGAAAAGCTCCAGAGAGCTTTGGCTGTTCCCCTGTGGGGAGACGATGGCCATGTTAACCTCTTTGGAGAGCAAGAGAGGGAGAGAGAGGCAGCTGAGATTGAGCATCACTGCCTCGAGTCCATCTCACCTTGCAGTGTGAGCCAGCTGAGGGATTTGAATTGGAAAGGAGAAGAGAGGAGACTCAGATGGTCTTTGTGTTGGAAGGCTGAGGACTGAATCAGAGACATTTCTAAGGCTTGGTGTTATACCTCCTCTCTGACCTTCAGTCTCACCACTTTCCTCTCCTCCATTGTTGAAGTGATACTCGCTTTTTTCCAACAAGTTCAGAGTGAGTGTGGTTGCTCTCCCAGGAGTTAATATCCATTCACACTATCAGAATGCTTCATTACGCACCTTGACCTCACTGGCATTTCACTGCTGCCTGGATATTAAGCCCACATGGAGCTGCAGAAGTGCCTCTGAAAAACCTTCTGGGAGACCTGAAAGGCAGGGAGAGTGGGAAAGAGAAAAAGAAAGAGAGAAAGGACGATTGGGAGAGAGTGAGGGGAGAAGGTTTTATTTGGGAGAGGAGGGAATTGTTTCACTTCACACCCACAAACCTCCCACGGATAGTAGGGTGCACCACTTTGTAATTACTGTGGCTGAGGCTCTGAGGTTTCCATTTTGTTATTTAGGTATATGCTGGAAGTGAAGTACTGTAGCATCCCAAGGCTGTATGGTCCTGCTATTAATGAAGGGCGTTTATTGATGTGAATTAAATTACACATTTTTCCAGACAGACTTTTGTTTGTGTGCATGTGTGTGTAATAACTATCCTCCATAAAACAAACACTCTTTGGATTTTCCTTTTGATGATCCTCTCTTGAAATGGACAGTGATCATTGCACTGACAGGGATTGGACATCTGCGCCTGTATTTTGGCTGGCGCATGATGTGCTACTCTGAAGAGGGGGTTGATCCAGCACCCATTAATCCACTCCGGAGCCACTGAATCCTGAAACTGTATTTGTGGCAAAAGTACAGAGATGAACTGAACTGGTCCATATTGCTCAGCTATGTCCTCTCCCCATAGTACGGAGACCTCATCCTGGATGATCCATGTTTGTGCTGCTACAGGGGCAATTTTGGCTAGATTCCAAACTGAAAACGTGCCATCCTCCCTTTGCTCTGCCCTTGATGACTTACCTCTCTGGGAAATTTCACTTAGCCTATGAGAGTGTTGTGTCCAGCTATCACTGTTAGCCTTAGAGCAGGAGAAGCCAACTAGATTCAACCACGGGACAATTGTTGAACACTGCAAATTGACCACAACTAAGCCCAAAAAGTAATTTCATTACATTGAGAAACCATCACATACAGTACCAATCAAAATTTTGGACACACCTACTCATTCAAGGATTTTCTTTATTTGTACTATTTTCTACATTGTAGACATCAGAACTATGAAATAACCCAAAAAGTGTTAAACAAATGAAAATATATTCTTCAAAGTAGCCATCCTTTGCCTTGATGACAGCTTTGCACAATCTTGGCATTCTCTCAAAAAAAGCTTCACCTAGAATGCTTTTCCAGCAGTCTTAAAGGAGTTCCCACATATGCTGAGCACTTGTTGGCTGCTTTTCCTTCACGATGCAGTCCAACTCATCCCAAACCATCTGAATTGGATTGAGGTTGGGTGATTGTGGAGGCCAGGTCATCTGATGCAGCACTCCATCGCTCTCTTTGGTCAAATAGCCCTTACACAGCCTAGAGGTGTGTTTTGGGTGTCTCTTTTGTTATTCATGGTAATACTTGGGAACAGATTTCCTCAATTAATCTTATGACAAAAAACTTAAATGACCAAAAACGTATATTCCGACACCTGGCATAGAGTGTACTATCCATCCACTATTGTCAGATCCACCAGGATGAGCCCTTAAGGTCAGGGGTTAAAGGGATACGTTGTTCTGATTGGAATCTGGAATCCAGGCCCTGACTCACTGCGTTGACCTGTTCTCATTGTCCTGTCATAATGACCAAACAACAGTCCAATCAGACGGTAAGCAGAGAGAGGAAGTGTTTGTTATAATGATTTCCTACCACTCAGTTTGACCTCTGACCTATGCTTCTCCTCCAGGCTCTTGTATGACGGTGGCTGCATCTGCTAATACTCTGCCTAACCCTAAAAATAAACACCTTGCTAAAGTAGAGCTGGAGGCTAGAGGTCATTTAGAGTGTTGGAAGTGGCAGGACATTTTGAAGTGAATGGTCAGAAAATGCCTCTGGTGTAACCAACCACAAGGACTGTCATACCCTTGCTACTTTTCTCAGAAGAAGACAACCAATGAGGAGAAAGTGAGAAAAAAGATGTGTTAGTCCAGCAGCATACCCCTGGGATAGATAGAGGAGCCTGTTCCTCTGTGACCGTAGCAACGGTTCACGCTGCTGGATTTGTCACCCAACGCCTCTCCCCCTCTCTTTACCCCCCCTCCACTCAGACGCTGAGCTTCCACTCTCCCCTCTGGCTTGTGATCATTTTTAACATTCATCGACAAACGGCTAATGCTGAGAGAGCGGGAGTCAGGGCAAATGTAAAAGTTGTGCCAAGAATCCATTAGTGTTCCACAATGAACAGAGGAGACAAAGATTCCTGCATTTCACTGGGCCTTAATTCAATCAGTCATCTGCTGTCTGTGACTTCGGTTTGTGTTCAAAGAAACTCGATTAAAGTCATTGTGAATGATCCGATTGTTACGTATCTGCTGGTGTTTACTTTGGAAATGATTGGAAACACGATGGCAACATAGCTCTCGTTCTGACTGCTCATAGAACACTTGAGCACTCGTAGGAAAGAGAGAGGAGAGCTTTGTGACTTGTGACTCTTTCACTGATTTTAGACCTGTCATAAGCTGTGTTCTAGTTCTTTCAATGACTCCAGAATTGTCATATAATATTCTGCTCTTCTTTAACTGACTGCACTCTGCTGCTCCGGAGCCTAACTGAGACACTCACACATCTGGAGACGCAATTTTTTGTTTGTTTTTAACCTTGCCCCCCCCTCTTTCTTCCTCCTCTCGCCTCTTCTCTCCTGACCCTACTCTCCTCACCCTCCTTCCCCCTTTGAAGGAGAAGACCAGTTATTTACTGAGGCTGGCTCTGTGCTCTGCTCTGGCTGGGCCCAAAATAGAGGCACAGTAATCACAATTACACAGCCAGGGTGGAGGGTTGAAGTGTCATTTAGCAAGATAATCAAAAGTAATCTCTCTCTCCTCTCTCCTCTCTACCCTTCTCTCTCTCAGCTCTGCTTTTCTCAGACTTGGCAATGTTTCAAGACGCCTTTTTTTCAGAGGCCATACAGCATACAGTGGCAGGGTTAAAGGCAGAGAAAAAGGTTGGAAAGTCAAATATCTGAGATTTGACTTTTGACCTTGTGTGAGGTGAAAGATGGCAAGAACAAGTTGAATGTAACTTTCAGAATATAATTTCTCAGTAATTCCCCTCTGCATTTCCCTGCGCTGTTTGGTCTGAGCCCGATGCTATGAATCGCTCACACAACCTCCCAGGAGATGTTCAGTCAGAGCTGGAGCTGCATGTAGCTGTAATATTTCAAAGTGCCTTGATTAAAACACTAACCACCATTTAATTCCTCAGGATATCAAATTTCCTTTTTGTATTAATGCTCTCTTGTTAGGTTTTCTTAGAGAACTAATCAGGCTAAATGAGTAGAGTGCCCCAGTCTGCAGATTGACATTGCTGTCAGTCCTCCCCAAGCTGCCTGTGATGGATGCACTTTGATTCACTTCCTGCACTGAGGAGACAGGAAGAGGCGGGCAGATGCCACTCTGAGTGGCAGCTCGTGTTGCTCCGCTGCTATTTCCCCGGGTGAAGCATGTCATCGGGACTGAAGTGGAGGAGAGGATTGGGAGAGCCTGCATCAGTCACAGCCAGGCTCCAGATGTACCCAGCCTCCTGGGAACAACTCTTGGGCTTACAGGTGATCCGTGATGGAAAATGGCTCTTGACATGAGGATACATCCTGTACCTAGGTGTTTTAATAGAATTTGGAGAAGAAAAACAAGTATTTTTGTTGACGTCTTTTTTTAAAGCAAGGTTTTACTGAGGTACTAAGGATCATAGCTCTCTCTTGTTAGTAAGCTCTATCATTTTTTTTTTATCTCAGAAGCATAAAAATGGAAACAAGCAAACCAATAATTGCATGGAAAGCTGAAAAGGAATCGACTCGAGGGAAACTAAATGTAATCACAGATGCTGAAATTCTGATAGACTGACTTAATTTAATTTCTATAGCCTCTTACTCCAGGGTCACATCAATTTACAGAGCGTTAACTCAGTTAAAACACGATAATAAAGATGCAGAAAAGAATCCAACTGCACATTAAGAGAGCACTGGGATCCAGGCTAAACGGGTTTGGGAGAAGCAGCACTGGGAAGCAGGCTAAATGGGTTTGGGAGGAGCAGCACTGGGATCCAGGCTAAACGGGGTTGGAAGGAGCAGCACTGGGATCCAGGCTAAACGGGGTTGGGAGAAGCAGCACTGCGAAGCAGGCTAAATGGGTTTGGGAGGAGCAGCACTGGATCCAGGCTAAACGGGGTTGGGAGGAGCAACACTGGGATCAGGCTAAACGGTTTGGGAGAAGCAGCAGTGGAAGCAGGCTAAACGGGTTTGGGGAGGCAGCATTGGGATCCAGGCTAAACGGGGTTGGGAGGAGCAGCACTGGGATCCAGGCTAAACGGGGTTGGGGAAGCAGCACTGGAAGCAGGTAAACAGTGGCGAGTGTTGGGAGGAGCAGCACTGGGAAGCAGGCTAACGGGGTTGGGAGAGCAGACTGAGAGCAGGCTACGATGTGGGAGAGCAGCACTGGGAAGCAGGCTAAGGGGTGGGGAGAAGCCATGGAGAGCAGGCTAAACGGGTTTGGGAGGAGCGCACATGGGAAGCAGGCTAACGGGTTGGGAGGAGCATCACTGGGAAGAGGCTAAACGGGTTGGGAGGAGCACACTGGGAGCAGGCTAAACGGGGTTGGAGGAGCAGCACTGGGAAGCAGGCAAAACGGGGTTGGGAGGAGCAGCACTGGGAAGCAGGCTAAACGGGGTTGTGGAGGGAGCATATGGGAAGCAGGCTAAATGGGGTTGGGAGGAGCAGCACTGGGAAGCAGGCTAAAGGGGTTTGGGAGGAGCAGCACTGGGAACAGGCTAAACGGGTTTGGGAGGCAGAGCACGTGGGAGCAGGCTAAACGGGGTTGGGAGGAGCACACTGGGAAGCAGGCTAAAACGGGTTTGGGAGGAGCAGCACTGGGAAGCAGGCTAAACGGGGTGGGAGAAGCAGCACTGGGAAGCAGGCTAAACGGATGTTGGGAGGAGCAGCACTGGGAAGCAGGCTAAACGGGGTTGGGAGGAGAAGCACTGGAAGCAGGCTAAACGGGGTTGGAGGAGCAGATGGAAGCAGGCTAACGGGGTTGGGAGGAGAGCCTGGGAAGCAGGCAAACGGGGTTGGAGGGAGGAAGCAGCTGGCGAGCAGGCTAACGGGGTTGTGAGGAGCACACTGGGAAGCAGGCTAAATGGGGTTGGGAGGGAGCAAGACACTGGAACGCAGGCTAAATGGGTTTGGGAGATGAGAGCACTGGGAAGCAGGCTAAACGGAGTTTGGGAGGAGCAAGCATGGGAAGCAGGCTAAACAGGGTGGGAGGAGAAGCATGGGAAGCAGGCTAAAACGGGGTTGGGAGGAGCAGCACTGGGAAGCAGGCTAAACGGGTTTGGGAGGAGCAGCATGGGAAAGCAGGCTAAACGGGGTTGTGGGGGGAGCAGCACTGGGAAGCCAGGCTAAACGGGGTTGTGGAGGAGATCAGCACTGGGAAGCAGGTTAAAGGGGGTTGTGGAGGAGCAGCACTGGGAAGCAGGCTAGAAGGGGTTGTGGAGGAGCATCACTGGGAAGCAGGCTAAACGGGGATGTGGAGGAAGCCATCGGAAGCAGGCTAAACGGGGATTGGAGGAGCGATCACTGGAAGCATGGCTAAACGGGGTTGGGGAGGAACAACTATCGAAGGAGCCAAGCAAATTTGTGTGGTGTGTGTCGTGTGTGTGTGTGTGTGTGTGTGTGTGGTGTGTGTGTGTGTGTGGTGTGTGTGTGTGTGTGTGTGTGTGGTGTGTGGTGTGTTTGAGTTGTGTGTGTGTGGTGTGTAGTGTGTGGTGTGTGTGTGTGTGTGTGTGTGTGTGTGTGTTTCTATATAGCGTCATGTGGTCATTCTCTGCGATGTATTTGAATCACAATCCTTTAAACGCTACTGATTGACATTCACATCTGTGTGAATAATGGTGTGCATTTAAGGATCTCGATAGCGGACATGAATTGGCATTGATTGAGAGCTTGATTTACTTAAGACACAGCTTGCTGGAAGGGAGGGAAGGAGCCAAGTGCAGTAGAGAAATGAGCTGATGAAGGAAGACAGATTCCTGAATATCTTAGCTGGCTTAACAGCCTGATAATGATGACTGGATACATAACTGAAAGTACGAAAAAGTATGAAAAGTAGTGCAGCCTAATGTTAATGTCGCTCTGGTAAAGGAGCGTTGCTAAATGACTTAAAATTCAAGTGTATAAATGACAGTTAAGTGTTGCTAATTTATGTTTGGTGCTTAGGCCATGTGCTTGGTCAATGAAACATTGCCCCTTGAGTCGGATTGTCTTGCAAATATCTCCTCCTGTGGACATGTATCCTTCAATGGTTATTGTTTAATCATCTCATTAGTGTTGTGAGCCTACTAGCAGGCAGCATTTCACCTTTTAACAATAAATCTCTCTCTAAATCACGTTGTCTATTTCTATGTTGGTATCAGTCCCAGTGTGTTAGTCTCAGCAGTGGTATTAAGGCTGTTTACCTATAGTCAGTACCAGTCAAAAGTTTGGACACACCTACTCATTCAAGGGTTTTTCTTTATTTTTGGTCCACACAGACATGTGTGCACCATTACCCACAGGCTTTGTTGATCATTCAGTTCGGCAGCGGATTGGGTCTTCCCCCCCCATCTCGTTGTTTGTCTTTTTAAAAGCTCGTAAATAAGAAGGCACAGTTGCGTTTGCTTTTCATTTAGTGAATCGAAACTGTGTTTATTTAAGCTTGTGAGTACAGCAGAGCTGCTCCTGGCAATTAGTTCACTGGCGCGCTTCTATCTGAATCCATCTGTAAATGAGTATTCCAGTGGCAGACGGGTGGTGGGTTAGTGGCTGGCGCTGGTCTCTACGTGGTGGATGTGGTCAAACTGCATTTTGTCTTTCACTGATGTGTTCTGGCAGGGCACTAACAGCTTGGCCTGTTGAACTGACCTATATCACTGAGAGAGGAAGGAAAGAGTTGTGGGTGATGGAGCAGTGGGAGGAAAGAGGAGGGATATGTTTAGGCATTTGTCTTCACTTCATTGATGAGTGATATGAGGGCTCTCAGTGGTAGCCCTGTTTGTCGAAAGTTCATTAGCAGGTTGGAGAGTTGAGGATTAGAGGAGAGCATCAGGCTATCAAAAGGTAGAACCTAGAGTTTTTTCTCCCCCGAAGATGCTTGGTAAATAATGGGTTAATTTGCTTTTGTGCGACATGAATACTTAGAAAAGATAGATAATATAAACGAAAGTACTGTTAACTGCGGACTGTAAATAAGTGTCAAGGAGAGATTCTAAATGGTTTGACAGCTGCTTTGGAGTCTTTTTGTTATCAAATGTTGGGTTGCATTATATTATCATTGAAACAGACGCTTCAACGAGGGAACAAGACCCGAGACCGACCAAGCAGACAGCTCACACTAAGCACACGACACGCTATCACAGCACTAAGCACAGACTGACACAGCCCCTAGCACATAGCGTCAACAGCCCCTCAGCTCACGAGGACGCAGCCTGTACACAACTACACACGCGTAGCAAGACGCAATCACTACACCCTACATGGCACACTGCACGACACGGCGTAACAGACTCCAACCCATATCGAGCACATCACGACACACACCCATACACAAATCACAGACACACCCCTACACACACTCACAACACACCATACAACACTCCAATACACACTAACACTATCACACACACCCTACACACACTCACACACACCCTACACACACATCACACAGACGTCGCAGACGCACACTCGTACACAGATAGAGAGAGACAGGACATCTGCCGTGCATCAGGTTCATCCGACAGCTTCTCATCTAGCAACCCCTCCTCAAGTCCCCAAAAGCTCCTGCAGCCCTCGGTGACTCCCAGCCAGGACGCCAGTCAGTCACTTTTATATTTAGATTGGCCTGCCTATGTTGTAAATACCAGCGTTAGTGTTTACAAGCTCCTTCCATGCTCTTCTCATGGTCTCTGGTGGGCACCCCTCTGTTCAGAAGCCCTGCCTGGTGTTGTCACTCTCTCTATGACTGGTGACTGGCAGGGGCGGGCATGGTGGGGGGTGGAATAGGGGTAGACTGGGGGCTCTTCCAGTGTTGTCCTGCTGAGTGAGACCACCATGCCTGCTGGCACTCTGTGTCCCAGAAGTGAGACATCCACCTCCCTTCCTGCCACCCAACATCACCCCACTCATCCAACCTCACCCCACCACGGCCCTTCTAATCTTGACACCGTCTGGTCCCTCCTGGAGAAGGTTAGTCAGTGCCACCACAGCCCAGTGCTGATGTGACTCTGCCAGGCTGACGCATATATACCTTTCATAATATTTCCCCTAATGTTATTATCCTACCTCCTCTTTCACTCTCTATTGTTACTTCATTCCTTCCTCACTTTCAACAGTTAAATGAAACAAGTTTTGTTGTCATTATCTTCATCATTCTAATGTCATCCTTGAATAATATAGGATTGGAATTAGATGCAGAAGGCTTTCACTTATGTTCACCAAGATTGATTGGTTATGGGTCTGAATAAATAACTGCTATAGCCTACTGCCATCGTGAGTTCGCTCTTCTTTCAAACTACCTGTGAGTTTTATTGACTACGGTATTTAACAATCAGCAAAAGTATGGGTAAATGGATGGGTAAATTAGGTGCACATTCGGTCTTTATATTACTGTAGCATAGGCTGTGCTGCAGCAAATGTAGAGCAAAAACCAAGCCATGAGGTTGAAGGAATTGTCCGTAAAGCTCCGAGACAGGATTGTGTCGAGGCACAGATCTGGGGAAGGGTACCAAAAATGTTCTGCAGCATTGAAGGTCCCCAAGAACACAGTGGCCTCCATCATTCGTGAAATGAAAGAAGTTTGGAACCACCAAGACTCTTCCTAAAACTGTCTGGCCGGCCAAACTGAGCAATCAGGGGAGAAGGGCTTTGGTCAGGGAGGTGACCAAGAACCCGATGGTTACTCTGACAGAGCTCCAGAGACCTGAAAATAGCTGTGCAGCGACGCTCTCCATCCAACCTGACAGAGCTTGAGAGGATCTGCAGCGAAGACTGGGAGAAACTCCCCAAATACAGGTGTACCAAGCTTGTAGCGTCACGCCCAAGAAGACTCAAGGCTGTAATCGCTAAGGTGCTTCAACAAAGTACCGAGGAAAGGGTTTGAATACTTATGTAAATGTAGTATTTCCGTTTTTTGTTTTAATTATATTTGCAAACATTTCTAAAACCTGTTTTTGCTTTGTCATTATGGGGTGCACTGTAAATGCATTGTGAACTACGCTCTATACTGAGATGGGCTGTCTGTCCCCACCCTTTTCACACCATGCTGTTCATATAAATAATTTATTACAATTTACCGGTTTCTTGCAGTTATTTATCCCGCAAAAGGGGAGTGGTTTTTGTCGGTAAATCTCACCGGGTAAATCTTACCGGGTTCCTGCCATTCAATTTTTAGCATACAGTATATACTGTAGGCTGCTGTCATTAGAAGGTCAGGGATAAACTAGGAAGGCCCTCACCAAGCACATTTATCTGGGGCAGGTCAGGCCACGGTGGTTTGTTGTCTTTGCTTGATGACAGATGAACAAAGGACTGCCAGAGGTGCAGAAAAGTGGGAGAGAATATGCGCATACTAATTACGGTGTTCCCTATGTTACGATGCACACATTCATGTCCCGCTCCTCAGTGACACAGATAACACCAATCCCCCTAAGGTTCAGATAGGGACCTCTATTGTCTTTCCATTCATGTGAGTCCGTCTATTGAATGGCAAAGACAAGATGGACCATGTTTGAGCTTTGAGATAGCCAAGCACCGGATGAAAGGCTGACTTGGGTTTTTACATGCCCAACTCGTATCCCCCAATAACACGTTGCTATAACTCATATAGCTCCTTCAGGCTATTTCTAACCCTGCTTGAACATTATGAATTCAAAACATGTTTGCCCTGAACTACAGTATTTCATATCAATTTGATATAATTTTGTATTTAAAAAAAAATGTAAATATAAATCTTCCTGACATTAAATGGGCAACTTGAAATCCCTCCCACATTACCGGATTATGATGGATGGATAAAGGAGTGAGTAAAAATCGCTCCCACATTACTGGATTATGATGGATGGATAAAGGAGTAAATCCAGTAATGTGGGAGGATTTTTACTCACTCCTTTATCCATCCATCATAATCGCAGTAATGTGGGAGGGATTTTTACTCACTCCTTTATCCATCCATCATAATCCATAATGTGGAGGGATTTTTACTCACTCCTTTATCCATCCATCATAATCCAGTAATGTGGGAGGGATTTTTACTCACTCCTTTATCCATCCATCAACGTAATCCAGGTAAATGT
>NC_036862.1:30908010-30927978 GCF_002910315.2 Salvelinus sp. IW2-2015
CCTTTATCCATCCATCATAATCCAGTAAGTGGGAGCGATTTTTACTCACCCTTTATCCATCCATCATAATCCGGTAATGTGGGAGGGATTTTTACTCACTCCTTTATCCATCCATCATAATCCGGTAATGTGGGAGCGATTTTTACTCACTCCTTTATCCATCCACATAATCCAGTAATGTGGGAGGGATTTTTACTCACTCCTTATCCATCCATCTAATCCAGTAATGTGGAGGGATTTTTACTCAATGATGGATGGATAAAGGGAGTGAGTAAAAATCCCTCCCACATTACTGGATTATGATGGATGGATAAAGGAGTGAGTAAAAATCCCTCCCACATTTATCACCTCTTGGAGCTAGCTCAATACATTTGATTTTGTGGTCATGTTTTTTACCAAAGTGTTTCAGCTCTAATTCCCCTCTCCTCTCTCCAGCGGTAGTTGAGTTTAATGCCCGGCAGTGTACAAGCTAAATCAGGTTTGCTCAAAGCCGTCCTCCCTCTTCCTCCGCCTTCCATGTCAGCTCAGGGTTGGAGGGGAACATTTCACCCTGTAATGATGGCCCTGGGCCACAGGTATTTCAACACACGCACACACAAACACAGGTTCTCCTAGCTGCCAGTCAGTAATGTTTCGCTATGTCTGTATCTATTACACACGTACACACACACACACACACACACACACACACACACAAGGAAGTTATTTATTTTTCAAGGCTTGCCAACTGTCCTTGTCTCTTTATAAAAACACTTTACCTTTCATTTTATTTAATGTAGTGGGGGGTACTTTTTACCCCTTTTTCTCCCCATTTCTTGATATCCAAATGGTAGTTACAGTCTTGTCCCATCACTGCAACTCTCGTACGGACTCGGGAGAGGCGAAGGTCAAGAGCCATGCGTCCTCCGAAACACAACCCAATCAAGCCGCACTGCTTCTTGACACAATGCTCGCTTAACCCGGAAGCCAGCCACACCAATGTGTCGGAGAAAACACCGTACAGCTGGTGACCAAAGTCAGCGTGTATACGTTCAGCCCGCCACAAGGAGTCGCTAGAGCGTGATGGGACAAAGACATCCCAGTCGGCCATACCCTCCCATAACCCGGACAACACTGTGCCAATAATGCGCTGCCTCATGGGTCTCCCGGTCGCGGCCGGCTGCGACACAGCCCGGGATCGAACACAGATCTGCGATGCAGTGCCCTAGACCGCTGCGCCACTCGGGAGGCCCACATTTTATTTTCTTTGTAGAAAAACTTTGTGTTCCCTTGCTTCAATTTCAAATTAAGTTTGGGCTCAAGCTTCATAGAGATAATTATTCAATTAAATTTCAAGCATAGCACACTTGAAAAAATATAAAATCATTTGGAGGGAAACACTTTCTTTCGGGTAGTTTTTTCCTCAGTTTGAACTTTCCACATTTAGCATATTCTAAATGGAACTCATAGTAGGCCTAATGCCAGTCATGTGTCATAAAATCATCTGTAATTTTGGAGACATTGGAGAGAGAAAATAGGAGTTATTAGTAAATGAAGGTTAATCTAACCCAGCCTTATGTTTTTTCTTTGATCCTGGTCCATTTGCTTTAAACCCAGCTCACACTGTGGGGCTGTTAGATGGGCAGTTGGATATAGAGAGAATGGAGCTGCCCATTCCTCCTCTCCTTTCATGTTCTCCTAAGCCCCCTTCCTCAACAGTCACGAGCAAAGGTGCTTGAGGGGGTAACCATAGTGACAAGCTTTAATTGGCCTAGGTACGAGTACATACACTGACACAGCTGCCAGAAATTGTGAAGTATTTACTTTAAACGACTCAGTCATCTCACACACCTAAAAAGGAATGGAAGAATCAAACCCTCAATCACTCACTGAACCCACCTTTATGAAGAGACCATGCATAAAAAGGATTCGGAACCATCAAACATGGAAAAGAAAAAAATAAGTTCATGCATTTCCCCCGATCAGTTTCTATAAATGGACACCTCTTTAGATTCACATAGTATTTTGTGTGGGCAGCTGGCTCCATTAGAGAGCACTTGTGTGGATGACAGGCAACTGCAGCACTCAGTCAGGCAGGCAGAGCTGAGTTCCTAGAGAGAAAGAAATCGAGAGAGAAACATAGATAGAAAGAGAGGGAGAGAATGAGAGAGAAGGAAACAAAAAGAGCGACAGAGCAGTAGCAGAAATCAATCATGCCCGCTCTCTCTTATCAGCCTTGAAGCTCAGTCTCTCAGGGAGTGTGCTCTGTGGCAGAGATAGTAGGAGCACTGACCCACACTATTCCACTAGCGTTTAATGGCTTACCTAGTAGTGGATAGTACAGCCAGCATTAGTATAGCCAGCATAGGAGACTCACTCCCATATAGCTTTTGGCTTACAATAAGCTGGCTTTAATGGCTGGCTGTTAAATGCACCTTGGGTTTTCATTACAAACTGTTGCCTACTGCATTGGCACAGTGAACCTTGATGACATGCCAGCTTAATTTCTTTTTAAAAAGCTCTAGTGCTGAAAGGGGAGTATGGAGCATCTGGAAAAGGCAGGCCCTTTACTTCCTCTGTGTACCTAACGAGAATGTGTGTGTCTCTGTGTGTGGTTTGTGTGTGTGTGTGTGTGTGTGTGTGAGAGAGCCCATGGACCTGTCTGTCTCTGTCTGTCTGTCTGTTTGTCTGTCTGTCTGTGCAGAGCGTTATTCATCATTGCATCCATATTTCATTCAATTGGGGAACACATGCATAAATAGACCAGTGAAATGTTTGCACAATTATAGGAGGAAACCTGTGCCTGACATTTCCTGTTTCCTGAGTCTGGCAGAGTTTGAAAGCTGGCGAGGAGCAGTCTTTGAAAGCCCAGCTGCCTGCAGGAACAAAGCAGCCAGGGAGGCTTGTGGTTCGTAGTTCACCTCAGGTTGTGTCAGAGAGGCCTGCTTCCAAAACATGGATGACTTGTTCTCTGTTTTTCATTGTTCGTCCCCCCAGCCCATCTCAGATGTGGCCTGTATGGTTGTTCCCACCCTCAAGGGTACAGAGCTCTCATCTTTTTTGGGGGACGTTCCTTCCAGGATGTCACAGTTCTGTGATAGACCCCAGAACTTGAAAAGATAAGGGCATCTTCTAAGGTTAGGAACAGGAAATCCAATGATGTTTTTTTTTGGTGTGTGGGGCTGCCGCTCTGTACTGCCCCTCTGGACTGCCCCTCTCTTTACCTGGCTAGATCAGTGAGGATGGTCCAAGAACGCTGGCATAGGAGGAGGTCTCTCCCTTCCCTTTGTCTCTCCATCTCTCATTTCTAACTCTCCCTTCCCTTTGTCTCTCTATCTCTCATCTCTATCTCTCCCTTCCCTTTGTTTCTCTATCTCTCATCTCTATTTCTCCCTTCCCTTTGTCTCTCCATCTCATCTCTATTTCTCCCTTCCCTTTGTCTCTCCATCTCTCATCTATATCTCTCCCTTCACTTTGTCTCTCCATCTCTCATCTCTATCTCTCCCTTCCCTTTGTCTCTCCATTAGAGGTCGACCGATTAATCGGAATGGCCGATTAATTAGGGCCGATTTCAAGTTTTCATAACAATCGGAAATCTGTATTTTTGGACATTTAAAAAAAAGATATATATTTTTTTTACACCTTTATTTAACTAGGCAAGTCAGTTAAGAACACATTCTTATTTTCAATGACGGACTAGGAACAGTGGGTTAACTGCCTTGTTCAGGGGCAGAACGACACATTTTTACCTTGTCAGCTCCGGGATTCAATCTTGCAACCTTACAGCAACCTTACAGTTAACTAGTCCAACGCTCTAACCACCTGCCTCTCATTGCACTCCACGAGGAGCCTGCCTGTTACACGAATGCAGTAAGAAGCCAAGGTAAGTTGCTAGCTAGCATTAAACTTATCTTATAAAAAACAATCAATCAATCATAATCACTAGTTAACTACACATGGTTGATGATATTACTAGTTTATCTAGCGTGTCCTGCGTTGCATATAATCGATGCAACGRAMGGMGATGATTTAACAAAAGRGCATTTGCGAAAAAAGCACAKTCGTTGCACGACTGTACCTAACCATAAACACCCATGCCTTTCTTAAAATCAATACACAGAAGTATATATTTTTAAACCTGCATATTTAGCTAAAAGAATTCCAGGTTAGCAGGCAATATTAACCAGATGAAATTGTGTCACTTCTCTTGCGTTCATTGCACGCAGAGTCAGGGTATATGCAACAGTTTGGGCAGCCTGGCTCGTTGCGAACTAATTTGCCACAATTTTACGTAGTTATGACATAACATTGAAGGTTGTACAATGTAACAGGAATATTTAGACTTATGGATGCCACCCGTTAAATAAAATACTGAACGGTTCCGTATTTCACTGAAAGAATAAACGTTTTGTTTTTGAAATTATAGTTTACGGATTCGACCATGTTAATGACCAAAGGCTCGTATTTCTGTGTGTTATTATGTTATAATTAAGTCTATGATTTGATTTTTGATAGAGCAGTCTGACTGAGCGATGGTAGGCAGCAGCAGGCTCGTAAGCATTCATTCAAACAGCACTTTAGTGCGTTTTGCCAGCAGCTCTTCCCTGTGCTTCAAGCATTGCGCTGTTTATGACTTCAAGCCTATCAACTCCCGAGATTAGGCTGGTGTAACCGATGTGAAATGGCTAGCTAGTTAGCGGGGTGCGCACTAATAGCGTTTCAATTGGTGACGTCACTCGCTCTGAGACTTGGAGTAGTCTCCCAAAAAAAAGCTGCGGCTTTTGTGGAGCGATGGGTAATGATGCTTCGAGGGTGGCTGTTGTCGATGTGTGCCTGGTTCGAGCCCAGGTAGGGGCGAGGAGAGGGACGGAAGCTATACTGTTACACTGGCAATACTAAAGTGCCTATAAGAACATCTAATAGTCAAAGGTATATGAAATACAAATGGTATAGAGAGAATTAGTCCTATAAATACTCTATTAACTACAACCTAAAACCTCTTACCTTGGAATATTGAAGTCTCATGTTAAAACTTCTTATGGCTGCAGGGGCAGTATTGAGTAGCTTGGATGAAAGGTGCACAGAGGTGCCCAGAGTAAACGGCCTGCTCCTCAGTCATAGTTGCTAATATATGCATATTATTATTAGTATTGGATAGAAAACACTCTGAAGTTTCTAAAACGGTTTGAATTATGTCTGTGAGTATAACAGAACTCATATGGCAGGCAAAAACCTGAGAAAAAATCCAAACAGGAAGTGGGAATTCTGAGGCTGGTCGATTTTCAACCAAGATCCTATTGATCTTGGAACTTTTGGACATTTCGTCAGCTTTTAGTGGACGCGCTTCCTGACGTTGGATTTGTTTACCAAACATGCTAACAAAAATAGCTATTTGGACATAAATGATGGACATTACCGAACAAAACGAACATTTATTGTGGAAGTGGGAGTCCTGGGAGTGCATTCCGACGAAGATCAGCAAAGGTAAGTGAAGATTTATAAAGCTTTTTATGAGTTTTGTTGACTGCACAATTTGGCGGGTAACTGTATGGCTTGCTTTTGTGGCTGAACGCTGTTTTCAGATTATTGAATATTGTGTTTTGCCGTAAAGCTTTTTGAAATCTGACACAGCGGTTGCATTAAGAACAAGTGTATCTTTAATTCTATGTAAAACATGTATCTTTCATCAAAGTTTATGATGAGTATTCTGTATTGAGTGGTCTCCTGGCATTTCTCGGATTTTTGGAGGCATTTCTGACATGTCGCCAATGTAAACTGAGGTTTTTTGGATATAAATATGAACTTAATCGAACAAGACATATATGTATTGTGTAACATGAAGTCCTATGAGTGTCATCTGATGAAGATCATCAAAGGTTAGTGATTAATCTTATCCTTTATTTGTGTCTCTTTGGTTGGAAAAATGGCTGAATTTTTCTGAGTTAGTGGTGACCTAACATAATTGTTTGTGGTGCTTTCGCTGAAAAAGCCTATTGAAATCGGACACTTTGGTGATTAACACAAGATTTCTTAAAAGGGTATAAGATACATGTATGTTTGAGGATTTTTATTATGAGATTCTGTTGTTTGAATTTGGCGCCCTGCACTTTCACTGGTTGTGTCATATCGATTCCTGTTAACGGGATTGCGCCATAAGAAGTTAAAAGGAACCACCAGCTTTCATATGTTCTCATGTTCTGAGCAAGGAATTTAAACGTTAGCTTTTTTTACATGGCACATATTGCACTTTTACTTTCTTCTCCAACACTTTGTTTTTCATTATTTAAACGAAATTGAACATGTTTCATTATTTATTTGAGGCTAAATTGATTTTTATTTATGTATTATATTAAGTTAAAATAAGTGTTCATTCAGTATTGTTGTAATTGTCATTATTACAAATAAAATAAAAAAAATCGTCCGATTATATCGGTATCGGATTTTTTTGGTCCTCCAATAATCGGTATCGGCGTTAAAATCATAATCGGTCACCTCACTCTCCATCTCTCATCTCTATCTCTCCCTTCACTTTGTCTCTCCTCTTCTTGTTGGATTTTTTTTATGGTATTGAGCTGAATTTCTTTTACTGTAAGAATGGAGCGGATTTGGTGTGCGTATGGTGGGATGGGATTAGTAAGTGGTGAGGGGCTGGCTGATATAGTGAGTTTCACGATCGTCGTATGGAATGGACCAAGTGCAGCGTGGTGAGCTTACATTTTCTCTTATTTTGCAATGTGCCAACAAAACAATAATACAACAAAAACGAACGTGAACTCCGTAAGGCTATACATGCACAAACGAAGACAACTACCCACAATACCAAAAGGAAAAAAGGCTGCCTAAGTATGATTTCCAATAGAGACAACGAAGACAGCTGTCCCTGATTGAGAACCATACCCGGCCAAAACATAGAAACAAACAACATGGATATGCCCACCCCAAATCACACCTGACCTAACCAAATAGAGAAATAAAACGGCCTCTCTAAAGTCAGGGCGTGACTGTACCCACCCCCCCCCCCCCCCCTAAAGGTGCGGACTCCCAGCCGCAAACCTGAACCTATAGGGGAGGGTCCGGTGGGCATCTACCCTCGGTGGCAGCTCCGGCTCGGACATGCCCCCGCTCTCCTCTGGCCCCCCACTTTGGTGGCGCCTCGGTGTGTGGGGACCCTCGCCGCATGCCCCGGACCGGGACCCTGCCGCATGCCCGACCGGGGACCCTCGCCGCATGCCCGACCGGGGACCCTCGCCGCATGCCCCGGACCGGGACCCTCGCCGCAGGCCCGGACCGGGGACCCTCGCCGCATGCCCCGGACCGGGGACCCTCGCCGCAGCCCCGGCCAGGGGACCTCGCCGCATGCCCCGGCCAGGGACCCTCGCCGCATGCCCCGGCCAGGGACCCTCGCCGCAGGCCCCGGACTGGGGACCCTCGCCGCAGGCCCCGGACTGGGGACCCTCGCCGCAGGCCCCGGACTGGGGACCGTCGCCGGAGGCTCCGGACTGACCCATGGAGCAGGCACAGGATGAACCGGGCTGTGGGGGAGCACTGGAGATCTGGTGGCTGACTGGCCACTTTAGCCCGGCATGTGCGGAGCGCAGGCACAGGGCGCACTGAACTGTCACAGCGCACCGGAGACACAGTGCGCAGAGCCGGCGCAGGATACCCTAGGCCGAAACAGCGCACCGGAGACCAAGAGTGCTGTGCTGGCACAATCTGCCCTGGCTGGATGCCCACTCTAGCGTGGCACTTGCGGAGAGCTGGCTCCGAGCGCACCGGGCTGTGCACGGGCACTGGAGACACCGTGCGCTTTACCGCATAACACGGGGCCTGACCAGTACCACACCTTGCCGTGAGCACGGGGAGTTAGCTCCGCCAACCTCCCCGTGTGCCCCCCCCAATTTTTTTTGGGAGTGGCTTCTCGGGCTTCCATCGATGACTTGCCTCCTAATTTCGTCGCCGCTCCTCCTTCGCTGCCTTTATCTCCTCCTTTGGACGGCGATATTCTCCAGCCTGCCTCCAGGGTCCTTTCCTGTCCAGGATCTCCTCCCATGTCCATGAGTCCCTTTCTCCACGCTGCTTGGTCTTTTGGTGGTGGGTAGTTCTGTCACGATCGTCGTATGGAATGGACCAAGGTGCAGCGTGGTGAGCGTACATTTTTCTTTATTTTTCAAATGTCGCCAACAAAACAATAATACAACAAAAACGAACGTGAAGCTCCGTAAGGCTATACATGCACAAATGAAGACAACTACCCACAACTACCAAAAGGAAAAAAGGCTGCCTAAGTATGATTCCCAATCAGAGACAACGATAGACAGCTCTCCCCAGCCAAAACATAGAAACAAACAACATAGAATGCCCACCCCAAATCACACCCTGACCTAACCAAATAGAGAAATAAAACGTCTCTCTAAGGTCAGGGTGTGACAGTGAGTGTGATTAGTAGACAGTGCAGGGAGAGAGTGACTGGAGAGGGGGAACTGACAGACACCTGATGGACGTCATGGAGGACTCTCCAGGCTGGGGAGCGTAGCACTGATTGAGTGACAGCGCGTGTGTTTGTCAGATCGAGAGAGAGAGAGGGGCGGTACACTGCGCCAGGTAACACACACAAAGTAATTATTTTCATTACACACACGTATGTGAGCGTTTTGCAGTCTGTGAGGAAAAACAGAGAAAAAGCAGAATATAGAGCCCAAGCAGAGGTGACAGATGACGATGTTGTTTATCCTCACCGTTTCTGAGTTAGACACAATTCAATCAGTTGGGAAAATGCTTATTTTTTATTGCAATTATGCAGAATAATGACAGCCCTCCAAGCGGCCCTGATATGATATTGTTCCGTTTTGATTTCAGTTGTTTTTGATTCCTTTTCAGCTTTCAGTCTCTGTGCTAAATGTGACGAGTCCTGAAGGAGAAACACCATCTCGACTGCCTGAGAGGTGAATTAGACTACATGTCTAGACTTCAATGTAATTTCCTTAATATGAGGTGATAAGCAACAATAAGTTGCTTTAAATTACATCAGGCATTCATCAATGAGCTATGACTAATCAATGAGCTATGACTAAACTGCTGAAAACACAAGTGATTCCAGGTCTGGGTTAAAATTGTGAAATATTATTGCCAATTTATGCTAATTAAACTGAACTTGCATTGCCCTGCCTACCACTGGCATTGACCAGAATGCACCTTGACGACAAGACATGTCATAGTGCTCCCCCTACTCCCCTGCAGAGGATCCCAGTATCTTCCCTGAAGATAGTCATCACTGGTAGTATCAGACAGTAAATCCGCTGTGGGCGGGCCATAATCTCTACCAGTATGTCAATCAGGGACAGGGGGATTTCTGATTAGTCCCTAATGTCCTGACAGTACCTAGGGCCTCAGCCAGCTGTGCTCTTGTAAGAGAACACACACACCATCCCGTTGCACTGCCTGGGGGTGATAAACGAGCTGCTGTGTGTGTCTGCGGGATTTCTCACTCTGTGATAGGGCGGCCATTTGTCTGAGGTGGGCGGGCTGGGGGAAGAGGGGTGCAGAAGGGGACAGCTATAATTCGTCTTTATTTTCTCCTGCTGTTGATTTGTTACACTACTGCTGTGAGCCATTGTCGCCTTGAAATATTTAGAAATGATCAAAAGATGTCAGAATTGACTGATGAATATTTCATGATGTGCCAGCTGGTGTGTTTAGCAGTGATCAATAAAGGGGGCCGATGGTGAAGGGCATTAGTCATAGCGGGACCTCTGATGTGGGACACATTTTCCTCTTTTGCCCTTCATTAATTTAGCCAGGCGGTACTTCCTCTTTTGCCAGTACTACTGTATCACCCCTGGTCCTGCTCTCGAGAGCCCCTAACTAACACCGCTGTCTGTCTCAAACAGAGTCAGAGTTCTGATCTCCAGAGCCCCTAACTAACACCGCCGTCTGTCTCAAACAGAGTCAGGGTTCTGATCTCCAGAGCCCCTAACTAACACCGCTGTCTGTCTCAAACAGAGTCAGGGTCCTGCTCTCCAGAGCCCCTAACTAACACCGTTGTCTGTCTCAAACAGAGTCAGGGTCCTGCTCTCCAGAGCCCCTAACATACACCGCTGTCTGTCTCAAACAGAGTCAGAGTTCTGATCTCCAGAGCCCCTAACTAACACCGCTGTCTGTCTCAAACAGAGTCAGGGTCCTGCTCTCC
Organism: Salvelinus sp. IW2-2015; assembly: GCF_002910315.2. Lineage (NCBI taxonomy): Eukaryota > Metazoa > Chordata > Actinopteri > Salmoniformes > Salmonidae > Salvelinus > Salvelinus sp. IW2-2015. The sequence continues at coordinate 30,918,176 of NC_036862.1, forward strand.
AGAGCCCCTAACTACACCGCTGTCTGTCTCAAACAGAGTCAGAGTTCTGCTCTCCAGAGCCCCTAACTAACACGCTGTCTGTCTCAAACAGAGTCAGGGTTCTGATCTCCAGAGCCCCTAACTAACACCGCTGTCTGTCTCAAACAGAGTCAGAGTTCTGATCTCCAGAGCCCCTAACTAACACCGCTGTCTGTCTCAAACAGAGTCAGAGTTCTGATCTCCAGAGCCCCTAACTAACACCGCTGTCTGTCTCTGGGTTCTGCTCCCTGTGTGAGCCCACTTATATAATGACATTGCACCCTCCTGTCCCATTCCTTCTGACTGTGCAATTGAAATATTTAGTAGCTTGCTGGATATTTATTCTGTTGTATTCTGTTTTGTTTGTTGCTGCCTGCCTGTTGTTGCTTGGAGTGGGTTGAAAAAAGTGGCTCGTACTCATTAAATTTTACGGTACCAAGGTTCATATTTGCAGCCAATATCGATAAGACCAGCCAATACTCAAGCAGTAGAAAACTGGTGGGATAGGTACGCTGTACGGATATGAGCACTGGCCCAGCTCAAACACTGTTGTCTAAGTAATGTTATCAACTGCGCTGAGTATTGGGGGACGATATATCCCACTCAAATCAAATCAAATCAGATGTTATTTGTCACATACACATGGTTAGCAGATGTTATGCGAGTGTAGCGAAATGCTTGTGCTTCTAGTTCGACAATGCAGTAATAACCAACACGTAATCTAACCTAACAATTCCACAACTACTACCTTATACACACAAGTGTAAAGGGATAAAGAATATGTACATAAAGATATGAATGAGTGATGGTACAGAACAGCATAGGCAGATGCAGTAGATGGTATAGAGTACAGTATATACATATGAGATTAGTAATGTAGGAGTATTAAACATAAAGTGGCATAGTTTAAAGTGGCTAGTGATACATGTATTAATAAAGATGGCAAGATGCAGTAGATGATATAGAGTACAGTATATACATATACATATGAGATGAGTAATGTAGGGTATGTAAACATTATATTAAGTGGCATTGTTTGAAGTGGCTAGTGATACATTTTTACATAATTTCCATCAATTCCCATTATTAAAGTGGCTGGAGTTGAGTCAGTATGTTGGCAGTGGCCACTAAATGTTAGTGGTGGCTGTTTAACAGGCTGATGGCCTTGAGATGGAAGCTGTTTTCAGTCTCTCGGTCCCTGCTTTGATGCACCTGTACTGACCTCGCCTTCTGGATGATAGCGGGGTGAACAGGCAGTGGGTCGGGTGGTTGTTGTCCTTGATGATCTTTATGGCCTTCCTGTGACATCGGGTGGTGTAGGTGTCCTGGAGGGCAGGTAGTTTGCCCCCGGTGATGCGTTGTGCAGACCTCACTACCCTCTGGAGAGCCTTACAGTTGTGGGCGGAGTAGTTGCAGTACCAGGCGGTGATACAGCCCGACAGGATGCTCTCGATTGTGCATCTGTAAAAGTTTGTGAGTGCTTTTGGTGACCAGCCGAATTTCTTCAGCAGCCTTCTTCACCACGCTGTCTGTGTAGGTGGACCATTTCAGTTTGTCCGTGATGTGTACACCGAGGAACTTAAAACTTTCCACCTTCTCCACTACTGTCCCGTCGATGTGGATAGGGGGGTGCTCCCTCTGCTGTTTCCTGAAGATCCACCAATTCATTCCTTTGTTTTGTTGACGTTGAGTGTGAGGTTATTTTCCTGACACCACACTCCGGGGGCCCTCACCTCCTCCCTGTAGGCTGTCTCGTCGTTGTTGGTAATCAAGCCTACCACTGTAGTGTCGTCCGCAAACTTGATGATTGAGTTGGAGGCGTGCATGGCCCCGCAGTCGTGGGTGAACAGGGAGTACAGGAGTACTGGGTGAACAGGGAGTACTGCCATCAATCCACGGTTTCTGGTTTGGGAATGTTTTAATCGTTTCTGTGGGTACGACATCGTCAATGCACTTTCTAATGAACTCGCTCACCGAATCAGCGTATTCGTCAATGTTGTTGTTGGACGCAATGCGGAACATATCCCAATCCACGTGATCGAAGCAGTCTTGAAGCGTGAAATCAGATTGGTCAGACCAGCGTTGAACAGACCTGAGCGCGGGAGCTTGCTGTTTTAGTTTCTGTTTGTAGGCTGGAAGCAACAGAATGGAGTCGTGGTCAGCTTTTCCGAAAGGYGGGCGGGGGAGGGCCTTATATGCGTCGTGGAAGTTAGTATAACAATGATCCAAGGTTTTACCAGCCCTGGTAGCACAATCGATATGCTGATAGAATTTAGGGAGTTTTGTTTTRAGATTAGCCTTGTTAAAATCCCCAGCTACGATGAATGCAGCCTCCGGGTGTGTGGTTTCCAGTTTACAAAGAGTCAGATAAAGTTCGTTCAGGGCCATCGATGTGTCTGCTTGGGGGGGAATATATATGGCTGTGATTATAATCGAAGAGAATTCCCTTGGTAGATAATGCGGTCGACATTTGATTGTGAGGAATTCTAAATCAGGTGAACAGAATGACTTGAGTTCCTGTATGTTGTTATGATCACACCACGTCTCGTTAATCATAAGGCATACACCCCCACCCCTCTTCTTACCAGAAAGATGTTTGTTTCTGTCGGCGCGATGCGTGAAGAAACCAGCTGGCTGCACCGACTCCGTTAGCGTCTCTCGAGTGAGCCATGTTTCCGTGAAGCAAAGAACGTTACAGTCTCTGATGTCTCTCTGGAATGTTACCCTTGCTCGGATTTCATCAACCTTGTTGTCAAGAGACTGGACATTGGCGAGTAGTATGCTTGGGAGTGGAGCGCGATGTGCCCGTCTCCGAAGCCTGACCAGAAGACCGCTTCGTTTTCCCCTTTTACGGCGTCGTAGTTTAGGGTCGCCGGCTGGGATCAGATCCATTGTACTGGGTGGAAGGCAAAACACAGGATCCGCTTCGGGAGAGTCATATTCCTGGTTGTAATGATGGTGAGTTGACGTTGCTCTTATATTCAGTAGTTCCTCCTGAATGTATGTAATGAAACCTAAGATTACCTGGGGTACCAATGTAAGAAATAACACATACAAAAACAAAATACTGCATAGTTTCCTAGGAACGCGAAGCGAGGCGGCCATCTCTGTCGGCGCCGGAAGTAGTTTGTGTGGTAATAATGTTTTGTACTATTCAGACATTGTTCATGATAGTTGTCCCACTGAGCTAATAAAATCTCCTATACAAGACACCATATCTGGGTTGTTGGTGTTCCCTCTCTTTGTTCTAGGTGTGAAACATTCTCAGAACAATATCTTGTTAAACGCTAGTGAAACAGAGCAGTGTCCCCAGGTTGTTGGAACCCAGGTAGGGGGAACTGGAGGAGAGGAATTGGATGGAGAGGGGAGGGGGGAGGGCAGAGAGAAGGGTATTTTTAGACCAGAGGTGCTCATTTGTTTAAGATTTGCTCGTGTGTGTGTGTCTGTGTGTGTGTGCATGTATGAGTGTCTGTGTGTGTGTGTTTCTGTCTTTTTTCCAGTCGGTCTGTTCTGTGGATGCGGCTGTAGTGAAATAGCAGATCAAAGCGTGTTCAGTACATGTCATTGTATATAATTTACACTTCTATGAGATCCAACATGGCCGAGGAAACCCAACCCCCTGCATTCATTAATACATTCAATTAATCAAAGACAAAACGTTGAGCCCCAAATGGATATTGTCATACTTTTGAAGTATAATTAGCCCCCCTTCCTGCATGCCTCCACCAATTTATTCAATTTAAACATCAGCCGTCGGTTATTGCAAATGTATTTTCAAATGACAGGTGTGTGTGTTTTAATCCATTAGAATATCAAATAATAGAAGTTCCATTATTTATTGTAATCTGGTATTTTCCCTGGATGGTCTGTATAACGTTTCTCATTGAAGATGCATTTTGTTAAGTGTAGCATTTCAGTGGTGGAAGTGCCTGATGCCTTTGGAAGTGATGAACAGAATGTTCTTCTGATGAAACAGGGCGATTCAGAGGAAGTGTTTTTGGCTGAAGTGATTGGAATTTCCCTTGTTCTGTTTGGGTTTAGGAGTCAGACAAGAGTCTAAGAAACAGTGTTGGACTGTAGCTTTCAATAGTCCTGTAACTCTACAGGTTTAACCTAGTGATGAGAAGGGGAGGTCTTCACCCTTGTCAGCCCTGGAGGCTGGCTTGCATAATAACATCAAGGAACCTCTGTACCGTACCATTATACAATGACACAATCTCTATTGCACTCCACACTGGCCTTTCCCACCTGGACAAAGGAACACCAATGTGAGAATGCTGTTCATTGACTACACCTCAGCGTTCAACACCATTGTGCCCTCCAAGCTCATCACTAAGCTAAGGACCTCCCTCTGCAACTGGATCCTGGACTTCCTGATGGGTGGTGAGGATAGGCAACATCACAACAACAACACACCATGATGACCCTCAACACGGGGGCCCTTTAGGGGTGCATGCTTATTCCCCTCCATCGCACGACTTCAATACCATCATTAAGTTTGCAGACGACACGACGGTGGTAGGCCTGATCACCGACGATGTTGAGACAGCCTCCAGGGAGGAGGTCAGAGACCTGGTAGTGTGGTGCCAGGGCATTAACCTCTCCCTCAATGTCACAAAGACAAAGGATCTGGTTGTGGACTACAGGAAATGGAGGGCCGAGCACGCCCCCATCCACATTGACAGGGCTGTTGTGGAACAGGTCGAGAGCTTCAAGTTCCTCTGTGTCAACATCACTAAGGAACTCTCATGGTCCACACACATCAACACAGTAGTGAAGAGGGCACGCTGAAAAGATTTGGCATGGGCCCTCAGATCCTCAAAAAGTCCTACAGCTGCACCATTGAGCATCTGGCTGCATCACTGCTTAGAATGACACCTGCTTGGCATCTAACCGCAAGGCGCTAGAAGCGGGTACGGCCCAGTACATCACTGGGGCCAAGCTTCCTGCCATCCAGGACCTCTATACCAGGCGGTGTCAGAGGAAGGCCCTAAAAATTGTCAAAGACTCCAGCCACCCTAGTCATAGACTGTTCTCCCTGCTACCAGACGGCAAGCGGTACCGATCCACCAAGTCTGGAACCAACAGGACCCTGAACAGCTTCTACCCCCAAACCATAAGACTGCTAAATAGTTAGTTCGGGTAGCTATTTGTTAACTATTTAACTATCTGCATTGACCCTTTTTGCACTAAGCTCTTTTGGCACATCACATGCTACTGCTACTGTTTATTATCTATCCTGTTGCCTAGTCACTTTATCCTTACCTATATGTGCATATCTACCTCAGTTACCTCATACCCCTGCACATCGTCTCGGTACTGGTACCCAGTGTATAAAGCCAAGTTATCTTTACTCATTGCGTATTTATTCCTTGTGTTATTATTTTTCTATTATTCATATTGTTTCTCTCTGCATTGTTGGGAAGGGACCATCAGTAAGCATTTCACTGTTAGTTTACACCTGTTGTTTACGAAGCATGTGGCAAATCCAATTTGATAATGTGATCAGCTGCTCCCACCCACAGTAGCTGTCAGGGTTGAACTCCCATGATGCATCAGTCTACTGGGAGTTCCTTAGGAAGGACCAACATAGCAGGGGGACTCAGTACAGGGTGACACAGTAAATCTGGTGGACCAACATAGCAGGGGGACTCAGTACAGGGTGACACAGTAAATCTGGTGGACCAACATAGCAGGGGGACTCAGTACAGAGTGACAGTAAATCTGGTGGACCAACATAGCAGGGGGACTCAATACAGAGTGACTCTTTGTTTTTCTACAGTGCTAATAGAATGAAAGGCAAATTAGCCTGTTTCCTTCAAGTCTCGGAAACCTACATTTACTGCGTTACTGGCAGCATGAACAGAGTAGGATGGAAAATATACAGCAGCATTTGTCCTCCAAACATTTCCCCCATTTCCCCTGGCTGTCACTTTTACTGTATTCCCAGTCTGGTATGGTGATTTTCACTATGGATTCATAGTCCACTTTTAGTAACAGCTATGATGCTCTTTCACATTATTTTCCAATACTACTTTTACAACCTTGTTGTTAGGTTACAGTTGTGGGGGTCTGGAATCCCCTAAGTGTGCTTTCACTGTAATGATAAGTCTGGAGAAAGTGTTTCCATTGACTTGTTTCCAACGGACGACTGGGGAGTTTTATAGCTGGATTTACAGTTTTGCTCCAAGAAATGTAATGTGAGCTAGCTAGCCCTCCTGTGTTGTAACTAACAGCATGGTGAAAATACTTTAAGCTGCTTGATATTAGAATCAGAGCCACCTCAGGGTTTCCTGATATACATTTGCTGGGGTGACGAGCTGCGCACTAAAACCATGGATGATAGACCTGTAATACTATAGTACTGTAGGTCCACTCAGTGTCTTGTTTTGACCGTCGCTAATTACACACCACCAGTTGGCCTTCACCTTGAGTTTGTAATGAATAAAGCTCAGTGGGAACATGCAGCAAAGTTCTGCGTTGGTGTAGATAAGACTTATTTTTACCCTCACAGAGTTATTTTGGTCTGTACGGCTCCGATTAGAGAGGACTATTTTAAACTGTGTGGCATGTCTTCTGTCTGATGTTACTAATCCCACCAATCAAGAGGAAAATGGTAGCAGAGAGACAGACAGGGAGACAGACAGAGAGACATGGAGACTAGCGAGACAAACTGGGAGGCAAGAGAAAGACGAGCCAGAGAAAGATGGACATGAGAGGCAGACAAGACACAGACAGACAGACAGACATAGGAGAGAGAAACTAAAAGAGAGAGACTGAACAACAGAGACAGAAATACAGTCAAGACAGACAGACAGACACAGAGAGTGTTCATGCAGTGTTCCTAACCACATCTGGTCAATCTGTACTGTAGCTACTATACTGTAGCTACTATACTGTAGCTACTATACTGTAGCTAGTGGGATATTGGAGTTTTTCACAGTCCTTCCTAAACTTCATGCCGCAGGGTCCTGGTTAATACAACATGATTGACATGTTTGGGGCCGAGCAGCCCCGTCATTTTTAAACAAGTGCTGTTTAATTCCTGAGAGCCTCTTTTATTGCCTTATTTGTTTAATGAGGTTGTGCTTTTGACTGGGCCCTTGTGAGTTCTTGTTGAACAATGAACTGAAAACTGGAATAAAACGAAAAACAGTTGTTATAGGAAGGATAGCTGGAGTTGTAAAACCCTCTATTACACCCCAGAGGAGAGCAGAGCAGCCAGGCAAGGCAGACCTGCTGAAGGTCAAGAGCATTGTTGTAGCAACTCACTCACTCTCAGGCTGTCATTTCCATCCCTGTGTAATGCTGAGATACCTGTGTCAGAGTGCTTGACAGAGTGATTAGATTCAATGTAACTTATTGTTTATTTCAAAATGGTTATTTACAGTCCCTAGTCAATTCCGTCCTATGCATTAATAATAAGGTTAAGCATTTATTTTTCAGAACCGTTCAAGCCTCAGCTTGTCTTCCTACCAAAACACTTCAGAGAGATAGTGTGAATGTTTTTTATTCACACTCTTTCTAGCAATGATACAATTTAGGCTTGTTTTTCCATGTGTTCCTCATTTTCATCATCGCCGCTTCTGAGTTCTAACACACAGTTACCTTCACAAAGAACTTTCAATGACAAAGTTAGTGAAAATAGGCAATCTAGCATTTTGAATGCATTAGCAATGGCAAATTGCCCACAATGCAGCAGGCTGAGAGCCATGCTGCTTTTTAATTGATTGATGAACATCATTATAACTATGATCGTTTTATGATGGGCAATGTGTGTTTTTAAACCTGTATCTGTTCATCTGTTCTGGCTCTTCTGAAATCTTCTGGGTAAAGTCCTAGATCAGTTATCCATCAGCCATCTTAGTGTTCTGTTCATGAGTTAGTTTACATTTGAAATGTCTGAATAATTGCAGAAACCATAAGCAAATACCTTATTCTCTCTCTCTCTCTCTCTCTCTCTCTCTCTCTCTCTCTCTCTCTGCTTGACATCAAGTCAGATGACAATACCGATGTCAGCTTGACATCAGTCAGCTGAGATACCATTGTCAGCTTGACCAATCAGTCAGATGAAATACCATGTCAGCTTCTGACCAACAGTCAGATGAATACCGCATGTCAGCTTGAAACCGTCAGCCGTTCAGTCAGATGTAATAACCATGTCAGCTTGACATCAGTCAGATGAATACATGTCAGCTTGACATCCAGTCGTAGATGAATAACCATGTCAGCTTGACATCAGTCAGATGAATACCATCAGCTGAACAACAGTCAGATGAATACCATGTCAGCTTGACACAGTCAGATGAATACCAATGTCAGCTTGACAACAGTCAGATACCAGTCCAGCTTTGACACAGTCAGATGAATACCATGTCAGCTTGACAACAGTCAAGATGAATACCATGTCAGCTTGACAACAGTCAGATGAAGACAGCTCTGACTGATCCAACATTTCCAGTGAAGTATTCATTAACAGGCCTATTATCAGGCTGGACAGTAACTGTGAAACGTTAGTTGGCCGTTTGCATTAATCGCAGCAGCGCCTCTATTCTACTACATGTGACTGATGGCTCAGCTGGTGTGAATCGCCATGGCAATTATCAAGCAGGGCAATTGGGTAAAAAGCCACTTATGCGTGCACACCCCCACACCCCACACCACACCCACCACCCACCCACCCCACCCCACCCCACCCACCCACACACCACCACACCCACAGCTAACAAAATAGTAGAAAGTAGTAGAATTGGAATGAGTGGAAATGCAGTACTACAGAGTGGAGCCAGGCTCCAGGTTTGGGTTCTGTGCACAAATAGGATGTAAGTTCCATATCTCCCATAGGAGTTTGCCACATCCAGATAACTAAACCCAGTCCAATAGCTTTGGTCTACCCATCAACAGGCTTTGTATCACTCGGCTGTGTATGGCTGAACAGGGGTGGTTCATAACTCTCTCAGAGCCCAGCTGAGGCAGGCCTTTGTTTAATGCCCACGCCATCAGGAGCCATTTACCAGTGTGTTTGAGAGGGGACTCCTTCATCATCATCAGTGGAGATGCCTATCGTAGGAGGAGACTAGCACTTGACTCTCCAATCTGCTGTCCTGACATATTTTACCCTCAAGTCATCACAGGCAGGGATGCATGCTATCAAACCTAGAGGAATTTATACACACAGGACACTGCCAATAGAAACTGTGGTGTCTTTCTTCATTTGGGGCCTGTATGTATTTCGGACCACATACATCAAGGAAATACAGAAAAAAGGTTATTTTGAAATGAGAAATGTCCCCCAGGTCTGAAGCACTGGGCAGCTTCCAAATGTATCTGCCGTGTCACATTCAACATCAGAACATGGCTGTGGAGTGTTGCTGAAAAGAGCAGCCAGTCCATAGCTGCACTGAGCAGAAGGGTGTTGCTGGAAGAGCAGCCAGTCCATAGCTAGCACTGAGCAGAAGCCCTCCTGCAGCTCTGGGCTTTGAGGGAAGACTTTGGCAGTCCAGTCTGATATCAGTTGGCAGCGATGGAGCTTTCTCCAATCATTTGTTGATCATTTAATTACAGTATGTTCAATGGAGAGTCAAAACAACTTACTGGGAAATGCTCCATGTCTCATTGTAAAGAACAACAATAGCAGAAGAGAGTGAGGAGCGAGAGAGGAGAGAGTGAAGAGAGAGAGAGAGAGAGAGAGAGAGAGAAGTGATAGAGAGAGAGAGAAGAGAGAGAGGAGAGAGAGAGGAGAGAGAGAGAATAAGGTATTGCTTATGGTTTCTGCAATTTTTCAG
>NC_036862.1:30928003-30980242 GCF_002910315.2 Salvelinus sp. IW2-2015
GCAGCGATCCACCCTTACTTCTAACATGTGGACTGATGCTCAGCTGGTGTGAATCGCCATGGCAAATATCAACAGGGCCAATTGGGTAAAAAAGCCACTTATGCGTGCGCACACCCACCCACCCACCACCCCCACCCACCCACCACCCACCACCCCACCCACCACCACCCCACCCCACCCACCACCACCACCACCCCACACCCCACAGCTAACAAAATAGTAGAAAAGTAGTAGAATTGGAATGAGTGGAAATGCAGTCCACTACAGAGTGGGAGCCAGGCTCCAGGTTTGGGTCTGTGCACAAACTAGGATGTTAAGTTCATATCTCCCATAGGAGTTTGCCACATCCAGATAACTAAACCCAGTCCAATAGCTTTGGTCTACCCATCAACAGGCTTTGTATCACTCGGCTGTGTATGGCTGAACAGGGGTGGTTCATAACTCTCTCAGAGCCCAGCTGAGGCAGGCCTTTGTTTAATGGTCCCACGCCATCAGGAGCCATTTACCAGTGTGTTTGAGAGGGGACTCCTTCATCCATACTCCTAGTGGAGATGCCTATCGTAGGAGGAGACTAGCCTTGCACTACTCCAATCTGCTGTCCTGACATATTTTACCCTCACAGTCACACAGGCAGGGATGCATGGCTATCAAACCTAGAGGTTATTACCACACAGGACACTGCCAATAGAAACTGTGGCTGTCTTTTCTTCATTTGGGGCCTGTATTATGTTTCCTGAACCACCATCACTCAAGGAATACAAAGAAAAAAAAGGTATTTGAATGAGAAATGTCCCCCAGGTCTGAAGCACTGGGCAGCTTCCAAATGTACTGCCGTGTCACATTCAACATCAGAACATGGCTGTGGAGTGTTGCTGAAAGAAGCAGCCAGTCCATAGCTAGCACTGAGCAGAAGGATGTTGCTGGAAAGAGCAGCCAGTCCATAGCTAGCACTGAGCAGAAGCGCCTCCTGCAGCTCTGGCTTTGAGGGAAGACTTTTGGCAGTCCAGTCTGATATCAGTTGGCAGGCGATGGAGCTTCTCTCCAATCATCTGTTGATCATTAATTACAGTATGTTCAATGGAGAGTCAAAACAACTACTGGAAATGCTCCATGGTCCATTGTAAAGAAGACAATCAATCAGCGAGAGAGAGATGAGAGAAGAGAGAAGAAAGCAGTTGACATGGTATTCATCTGACTGTTGTCAAGCTGACATGGTATTCATCTGACTGATGTCAAGCTGACATGGTATTCATCTGACTGTTGTCAAGCTGTGAACTGTGAACAATGGTTTTTCACTAAACACTGATTTGTGGGAGATGACTGAAATACTTTAAAATTGTGTCTTGTTGTCTTGTCTTGTTGTCTTGTCTTATGGTCTTGTTCTCTTCATCCTAGTTACTGCCGTTACGTCTCTGGTTATACTGTACAACAACAACAACAGATGTGCTCATCAAACAGTGGTGCCTAGACATGGACGCTGATGGACATTACATGAGAAATGTTAATTAACACCAAGCTCACTAATTAGAATTGATAAATCAAGTCAATGTAAGCATCTAAAAAATACATTTTGATACATAAATTTGATATGTTGAAATTCTCTCTTTACACTGCAAACAAAAAAGTATGTTTTGAAATCTCAACCCTCATTGTGATCCATGTATCTCTCATCTCAGTGTCAAGTGGTCTAGTATAACCTTAGGTATGGAACATCAAGTGCACACTAGAGTGTAAAATAGAGACAGAAGTGCACTTTACCTACATTCTACCCTGGGAGTGAGTGTGGTGCACCAGGGAAGAAGAGAGATTGAATCACTCTCCCTCCTGCCTGTCTTCCCGTCCTCCCTCCTTTCCCGTCCTCCCTCCTTTCCCATCCTCCCTCCTTTCCCGTCTTCCCTCAATTGTGAAAATGAGCTGAGCTGTTGCTGGTCTCAAACAGAGAATAGGCTGCCAGACAGTTGTTAAACACCCTCTATATGCTTCTCGCCAGGCAATTTGTGGGTGTCTGTGTGGGAGAGAGAGAGAGACACAGAGAGTGTCTGTGTGGGAGAGAGAGAGAGACACAGAGAGTGTCTGTGTGGGAGAGAGAGAGAGTTAGAGACAGAGAGTCTGTGTGGGAGTGAGAGAGAGAGAGACACAGAGAGTGTCTGTGTGGGGGTGAGAGAGAGAAGAGAGGAGACAGCACAGAGTGTCTCGTGTGGGGGGTGAGAGAGAGACACCCACGAGTGTCTGTGTGGGGAGTGAGAGAGACACCGAGTCTGTCTGTGTGGGGAGTGAGAGAGAGAGAAGTGTCTGTGTGGGAGTGATGAGACAGAGGTGTCTGTGTGGGAGTGAGACAGCAGAGAGAGAGAGTGTCTGTGTGGGAGTGAGAGACAGCGAGTGTCTGTGTGAAGAGTGAGACACAGAGAGTGTCTGTGTGGGAGTGAGCAAGAGAGATACGTGTCTGTGTGGGAGTGAGCAGAGAGAGACCAGTGTCTGTGTGGGAAGTGAGAGAGAGAGTGGTCTGTGTGGGAGTGAGACACAGAGAGTGTATGTGTGGGAGTGAGAGACCGAGAGTGTCTGTGGGAGTGAGAGAGACAGAGCAGAGCAGAGAGTGTCTGTGGGAGTGAGAGAGAACAGAGAGTGTCTGTGGGAGTGAGAGAGAGACATAAAGTGTCTGTGTGTGAGAGAGAGAGAGGACAGAGAGTGTCTCTGTGGGAAGTGAGAGAGAGAGACAGACAGCAAGAGAGTGTATGTGTGGGAGTGAGAGAGATATAGAGACACAGAGAGTGTATGTGTGGGAGTGAGAAAGAGTGACAGACAGAGAGTGTCTGTGTGGGAATAGAGACAGAGAGTGGTCTGTGTGGGAGTGAGAGACAGAGTGTCTGTGTGTGGGAGTGAGCAAGAGAGAGACATAGTGTGTCTGTGTGGGAGTGGAAGACAGAGAGTGTCGTGTGGTGGAGTGAGAGACAGAGAGTGTCTGTGGGAGTGAGAGACAGAGAGTGTCTGTGTGGAGTGAGAGCAGAGAGTGTCTGTGTGAGGAGTGAGAAACAGAGCGTGTCTGTGTGGGGAGTGGAGACAGAGAGTGTTGTGTGGGAGTGAGAGAGAGAGAGAGAGAGAGACATACAGACATGGTGTCTGTGTGGGAGTGAGAGGGAGACCAAAGAGTGTGTGTGGAGTGAGAGAGAGACAGAGCGTGTCTGTGTGGGAGGTGAGGAGAGCAAGACATACAGAGAGTATATGTGTGGGAGTGAGAAGAGAGAGACATATAGGTGTTGTGGGAGTGAGAGAGAATAGAGACCACAGAGAGTGTCTGTGTGGGAGTGAAGAGAGGACAACACAGAGAGTGTATGTGTGGGAGTGACGAGAGACAGACAGAGCAGACAGAGAGGTGTCCTGTGTGGGAGTGAGAGAGAGAGACACAATATATTGTCTGTGTGGGAGTGAGAGAGAGACCAATAGATTGTCTGTTGGGAGTGAGAGAGAGAGACATATAGTTGTTGTGTGGGGGTGAGAGAGACATACAGAGAGATTGTATGGTGTGTCGATGAGTAGAGACTTACAGAGAGAATTGGTATGTGTGGGAGTGAGAGACAGACATACAGCGATTTCTGTGTGGAGTGAGAGAGAGACAGAGAGTTTGTCTGGTGTGAGAGCAGAGAGACAGACGTACATCTTGTACTGAGTGAGAGAGACAGACAGCAATATTGTTCCCTGTGGTGAGAGTGAGACGAGACAGACAGAGAAGATGGTATCGTGTGGGAGTGAGAGAGACACCGACAGACAGATTGTCCTGTGGGTGAGAGTGAGAAGAAGACATTACAGAGGGATTGTCTGTTGTGGGGTGAGAGAGACAGACAGACAGAGGTTGTCTGTGTGGGAGTGGCAGAACGATACAGAGATTTGTCTGTGTGAGAGAGAAGACACAGAGAGTGTCTGTGTGGGTAGTGAGAGAAGAGAGACACACAGAGAGTGGGTTGTGGTGGGGAGTGAGAGAGAGAGAACACAGAGAGTGTCTGTGTGGGACGTGAGAGAAAGAGACACAGAGAGTGTCTGTGTGGGAGTGAGAGCAAGAGGAGACAGCGATTGTCTGGTGGGAGATGGAGAGAGAGACACACAGAGAGTGTCTGTGTGGGAAGTGAGAGAGAGAGACAGCGATTGTCTGTGTGGGGGTGAGAGAGAGACACACAGAGAGTGTCTGTGGGAGTGAGAGAGACACCGAGATTGTCTGTGTGGGAGTGAGAGAGAGAGACACATATATTGTCTGTGTGGGAGTGAGAGAGAGACAGAGAGTGTCTGTGTGGGAGTGAGAGAGCGAGACACAGAGAGTGTATGTGTGGGAGTGAGAGAGAGATTAACTGCTTTACCCTCATCTCCTGTTCTTTGCTCAATCACAGGCCGTCGCAAAACACAACTATCCTGTCATCTTCAGCATCTCTTATATATTGCTGACTCAATTACACACTCACAATGGCGTAGCACTTTTATGAGTCTGTCTGCTAAAATACACTATTTCTGCATGATTGTATTTTATTGTAACTTGAATAAAATTTGCTATCACCAGGCTTTTGTACACTATAAAATAAATAAAGGCAATGTATTGCAAGAGGAGGCAGAGATGCAGTATCTCTTTTAACACCCAAACCTGCTATTCTTAAGCATTGTTCTCCATGGAAAAAAGAGAGATGGCAATTTGCATTCATTAAGGCTTTTTCTGACACACAGTGGGTTCCGTTAACCATTCTTTCCCCCTCAATAATAGAAACACAAATTGACTCTGGAAGCCGGTGGATGGAGGATGATGGGAAATATATGAATTAGTCTCTTGTCATTTGTGGGGATAATTTGAATGTTGTCATGGTAATTTGGACTTGGGAGGCTACGGGTCAGTTTCCAAACAGAGACCTCGCACTGGAAAGCCCAATCCTTGTGAAGGCCTGATAAGGCGCCGTGTGTAGCCTTCAGCGCAATGATGAATTACCTGCTTATCGGGCTCAGCCCAGAGAGACACACAGCACAGCATAGAACGAAGGCACGAGACTGAGAGAGACATAGTGATGGAGGGAGAGCGATGGAGAGAGAGAGGGAGAGACAGGATGTGATTGTGCTATAGAGACAGGAAGAATGAGCAGGAGGGAGAGGCGTTGCTGGTGACAGGGAGAATAGAGATTCATTGTAGCCATTGTTCAGTGCATCTGTCCTGTGTGAAACCACAGATGAAGACACACACAGCGGTAGCTACACATCACCTGGCAATGTGATGGCATTCAGAAGACTGTAGATGTTACGCAGGATCAATTCAATTCCATTTTACCTCCCATGATGACGTTTTGACTTTGCACCCTCTTTCATGGCTTTGATTTAACGATAGGATGTGTTTATGGTAGATAGTAAATGGTATTGTAATGGAAAATGTTTTGTGATGGGTGGCAACAAAGATTTTAAGATGTTCTTGGACTTTGGAGTTCTCTGGTGGTGGAGTAAGAGGACCACCAAATGTCTTCTCCCTCATCTTCTCCCTCATCATCTTCTCCCTCATCTTCTCCCTCATCATCTTCTCCCTCATCTTCTCCCTCATCATCTTCTCCATCTTCTCCCTCATCATCTTCTCCCTCATCTTCTTCTCCCTCATCATCTTCTCCCTCATCTTCTCCCCCATCTTCTTCTCCCTCATCATCTTCTCCCCCATCATCTTCTCCCTCATCATCTTCTCCACCTCATCTTCTCCTCATCATCTTCCCCATTATCTCTTCTCTCATCTTCTCCTCATCATCTCTTCCCCATCATCTTCTCCCTCTTCCATCATATCTTCTCTCCCTCATCACTTCTCCTCACCATGCTCTCTCCCTCATCATCTCTCTCCCTCCATCATCTTCTCCCTCATGCATCTTCTCCCTCATCTTCTCCTCTCATCTTCCTCCCTCATCTTTCTCTCATCTTCTCTCCTCTCACTTCGTCCTCATCTTCTCTCTCATCTTCTCCCTCATCTTGTCCTCTCAATCTTCCTCCCTCAATCTTGCTCTCATCTTCTTCCCTCTATCTTGTCTCTCATCTTCTCCCTCATAATCCTGTCATCTCAGTACCTCAACTCACTCACTCACTCAGTCACTCAGTCAGTCACATCATCCTCACTCACTCACTACTCACTCACTCACTCACTCACTCACTCACTCACTCACTTCACTCACTCAACTCACATCACTCACTCACTCACATCACTACTCACTCACTCCTCACTCACTCACTCACTCACTCACTCACTCACTCAATCACCTCACTCACTCACTCACTCACTCACTTCACTCACTCACTCACTCACTCACTGGTATTTGCCTATTCATTTCCTATTAATGTCTTTGTCCCCTTTCTCTTCGTTGCCCATATGCTATTGTGATTGTGAATGGAAGCTTGGAGAGCAGCTGAGGGACGATCTCCTGTTCACTGTATCTCAGCCTGTCTGACCCACCACTGACCTTCAAATTCTATTTTTCACATGCACACGAATAAAAACAGATGTAGACCTTACAGTGAAATGCTTACTTACAAAAATAACAACAGGAGGCTATATACAGGGGTACCGGTACAGCGTCAATGTGTGGGGGCACCGGTTAGTCGAGGTAATTGATGTAATATGTACATGTAGTAGAGTTATTAAAGTGAATATGCATAGATGATAACAGAGAGTAGCAGCAACGTAAAGATGGGGGGTCCATCGTCTGGGTAGCCATTTGTCTGGTAGCCATTTGATTAATGTTCAGGAGTCTTATGGCTGGGGGTAGAAGCGTTAGAAGCCTCTTGGACTAGACTTGCTGCTTCCGGTACCACTTGCCGTCGGTAGCAGAAGAGAACAGTCTATGCTAGGGTGGCTGGAGTCTTTGACAATTTTTAGGGCCTTCCTCTGACACGGCCTGGTATAGAGGTCCTGGTGGCAGGAACTTGGCCCAGTGATGTACTGGGCCGTACGCACTACCTCTGTAGTGCTTTGAGGTCGGAACTGAGCAGTTGCCATACCAGGCAGTGATGCAACCTGTCAGGATGCTCTCGATGGTGCAGCGCAGAATTGTTTGAGGATCTGAGGACCCATGCCAATCTTTTCAGTCTCCTGAGGGGGAATAGGTTTTGTTGTGCCCTCTTCCGAGCTGTCTTGGTGTGCTTTGGACCATGTTGGTGCTCGGTCTCCTTTTCCTGTAGTCCCACATCACTCTGACCTTACCCTGACCTGTCACTGACCTGTCTCTGACCTTACAACTGTCATTACTCTGACTTACACATGTCCTTACTCTGACCTGTCTCTTGAACTTACCACTGTCCTTACCTCTGACCTTACCACTGTCCTTACCTCTGACCTTAACACTGACTGTCAACTGACCTGTCTCTGACCTTACCACTGTCCTTACCACTGTCCTTACCTCTGACCTTACCACATGACCTGTCACTGGACCTGTCTCTGCCCTTACCACTGTCCTTACCTCTGACTTACCACTGACTTACCACTGACCTGTCACTGACCTGTCTCTGACCTTACCACTGACCTGTCACTGACCTTCTCTGACTTACACAGAACTTACCACTGACCTGTCACTGGACCTTACCATGACCTGTCATGACCTTACACTGACCTTACCACTGACTTCACTGACCTGTCACTAACCTGTCTCTGATCTTACCACTGACTGTCCATGACCTGTCTCTGACCTTACCACGTCCTTACCTCTGAACTTACCACTGACCTTACAAACTGACCTTCTGACCTGTCATGACCTTACACTGAACTTACCACTGACTGTCTCTGACCTTACCACTGACCTGTTCACTGACCTTACACATGACCTCACTGACCTTACCACTGACCTGTCATGACCCACCACTGACTTACCACTGACCTTACCACTGACCTGTACTGACCTTACCACTGACCTGTCACTGACCTTACCTCTGAACTTACCTCTGAACTTACCACTGACCTTAAATGACCTTACACTGACTTCCGCTGACCTTACCACTGACCTGTCGTGACCTTACCACTGACCTTACCACTGACCTGTCACTGACCTTACCACTGACCTGTCAACTGACCTTACCTCTGAACTTACCTCTGAACTTACCACTCGACCTTACCACTGACCTGTCGCTGACCTTACACTGACGCTGTCGCTGACCTTACCACTGAACTTACCACTGACCTGTCACTGACTTACCATGACTGTGCGACCTTACACTGAACTACCACTGACCTGTCACTGACCTTACACTGACCTGTCACTGACTTACCACTGATGTCACTGACCCTGTCACTGACCTTACACTGACCTGTCACTGACCCACCACTGACCTGTCACTGACCCACCTGACCTTCCCATTGACCTGTCACTGTCATCGCGTCTCTCTCATCTCTCTCTCTTTCTTCATTTGTTCTGGCCTACGTCATTTCTTCCTCATTTGTTTTATCTCTCCTGTTGACGTCTCTCTCCATCGCCTCTCTCGCTCTCTGTCTCTCTCTCTCGTCCATTCTCTGTGCCTCAGTTCAGGGGTGTGTGTGTGACTGTGACTGATCTGACAGCTCTCTGTTCTCCCATGTTCCTGCTCTGTGTGGGTTAAGATCTGCCATCTTCCCATGTTTCCTCTACCATCATTAACTGGTCCTTTGTCTGTGAGCCTCCCCTCTCCTCCTTTCCTCCCCTCATCCTCTCTCCTCATTTCCTCCCCTCATCCTCTTCCCCTCTCCTCCTCCTCTCCTCCCCCTCATACTCTCCTCC
The DNA here is from genome assembly GCF_002910315.2 of Salvelinus sp. IW2-2015. Classification (NCBI taxonomy): domain Eukaryota; kingdom Metazoa; phylum Chordata; class Actinopteri; order Salmoniformes; family Salmonidae; genus Salvelinus; species Salvelinus sp. IW2-2015. The sequence goes on from NC_036862.1 coordinate 30,936,739, forward strand.
TCTCCTCCTCCTTTCCTCTCGCCTCCTCCTTTCCTCTCCCCTCCTCCTCTCCTCCCCATCTCCTCCCCTCTCTCTCCAGCTTTATGAAAACATAAATCACAGTGGGGTGGTACTTCTTTCCCTTGTTTTTTTCTCTGGACGAGGGCCACCAATCTGAAATGAGGCTCATCAATGTTCTGGTGTGGGAACCTGTCTTCCACTGTGTTGAATGGTCTGAGCTGTGACCCAATGTGCCCTCTGTGTGTGTGTGTGCGCGTGCGTGCGTGCATGCGTGCGTGTGTGTCCAGATCCTTTGAGATACAGCTCTCTCTTAACTTGCCATGACACACAATGGCCATTCAGTGCCCTCTATGTCTCTCTCTCACACAAAGGCAGACATGGGAAGGACTGTAGGGCAAAACATAGAGCAAAAATGCAGACAGATAGAGAACTCTTTCAATGTACCACTGGAGAAACAGGTCTCATTTAACTTGTCTCCCTGTTTCCAAAACTGCCATAGTCTCTCTCTTGGGCATACAAGGGCACTTACAAACTCTGCTCTCCCTCCCAGGCAGAATTAAATATTAGCTCACTGTCTCTCTTGGTTAAAACAACAGAGTTTACCCCCTTCCCCCTCCTTCTCCTCCTGACGGCCATTTTAAATGTCTGATAATGAGGACTAATTGAGAAGGCTCTCAGGCATGGCTGTCGTCCACTGTGGAAACAGAGCTGGTCTGGTCACTCCACTGACAGGACGGGAGAGAGGCCTCATCTTTCTGAGAAGCTGCTTACATGGCAGTGCTATGCCCTCGACCACTAACCGGAAGGCTGTCGGCTCACAACCCCCAAGTGGTGTGTGTGTATTTGTATGCCCCTGAGCAAAGCACTTAAAACTGAATAGCTTAAATAAATACCCACAGTAGCTGTGTAAATAGAAGCAGTGCTCGATCCAAATCCTTGAGAGCCAAGCGCCCGCAAAGAAAAGCTCCATTGAGTCATAGCTTTATCCTGTTTCTCTACTCTGCAGTACCACTCCATAGAAGAAGGTACAACTCTTTATTGTTGTGCAGCTTCTCTGGCACCTGGTGTGAGGCTCAAACCTTCTACTGAAGTTAAGGTGATTGACAGTTGGCTGGAGATGCTAAAGACTTCCCTGGAGGCTTGTCCTCACTGAGTCTCTGTGGAGATCCTCCATGCTGGGTTTATGATATCAGGTCAGGTGTTGGTCTACTGTAGTCTCTGTGGAGATCCATCTGTGGTCCTCACCCACCGTTCCAGCTTCATCCATGTTCATGACACATTAAAAAGGACCTGGAGGTCTGCTTTAATCTCCTCATACTTGGTCCAAAGTGTATTTCAAACAGACTCAAAGTATTCTGACATTCGGAGTGTCTCAAACTACAAACCTTCATCCAAATTCACTATGACAGGAATCTCTGACAGCTGCAAAGGACCTTCCCGGTGGAAGGATATAGGCCTATCCCCGAATACAGTTCTCCTCACAACATGTGATACCTAGATCTCCCTTGGAGAAGATGTTATTTATTTCAGTAGGACTTTCTGGTTTAAATAAAGGTTAACTGAACAACAGTGGTATTGGGTGCAGCAGGGAAAGCAATGTTGAATACAGACACAGGCTTTCAGACATCCAGTTTGCTTTTATCTTTTCATTTCATATTTACTGGTATTGGTTAATAACACTTCAGCTTCCATGTGGTTCACAGTGGGAGTCTGGGAGATGCATCTGTTTCTGACGGTGGGGGAATCAGTGCTGACAATGCCTGTAGAGAGCCATGGAGCCATAGCTTATTCTGTCTCCTAGTCTGACAATCTCCAAAATAACATTTGTGGATCTTAACACCTTGGCTGGTGGGAAGGGAAGTTAGAGAGAAAGTGAGTCAACCAGACCACCCATGAAATTGAGCCTTTCTGTAATTGAATGTGATAAAAACAACTCTTGAGCGGAGAAGAAGAAAAGGAAAGTAAATGTGGCTCATCTTTCTCCCGTCAACAAGTCCGACTTAATCCCCTTCCACTGCCTTTGTTTTAATCCACTTCTCCTGTGTTCCAGCGCTATCTGGAGGAATGTATGTGCCTCTCATATCTAGTGGCCCCCCACCCATGCCCCCCTGCTCCTGTCCTCCTCACACCTCCCCAATTCTATCTTTGTATTCACGCTTCAAATAAAACCGTATTCTGTTCTGCTTATAACACCATAGAAAGTGGCAGCATCAGTCAAGTATATTATCTGTAGCCTGTTACTGTCTGTCGCAGGCCCACAACTGTTCCCTGAGCGTTGGTGAAGACTCCCAGGACAAAACTCACTGTCGTGTTAATCCAAGCTTTAATAAATAGGAGGGATATGTAGACCGTACCCAGATGTAGACCGTACCCAGCCCTGTAATGTCTGCATACAATACAAGAACAAGTTATTATCAGAAACGCCACAGATGACAGCGTCTCACAATTGAGAAGTTGGTAGAGTGGATAGCTTTTTATTCCTATTGTGGTGAATGTCATATTGTTGAATCTGGTGTTAAACTAGTTTAAAGTGTAATCTAAATATAGGACTACAGGGGGTTAGGCTTGGCAGTGGCTGTAATTGAAAATAATAGCCTTTGATATCAGGCTTCTTTCCCCTAATGTATTTCATCTATACAATCTACATCATGCATCTGAAGCTCTAATAATAGGATATACATCAACCCTGCCATGGTATAGGAGATTGAGACTCTATTTATTCAATTCCAGGTATTTTGCTAGACTCGCTAGCCACCTGTCAGAGAAGTCAGTCAGAAATCTTGCAATCAGTCATTCTCCCCTTCTGGTCCATGACATGTTTAATATTTTCTAAAACGCTGCAATGTTTACACCAAGATATCAGTGGCTTTCTCCCCATAATGCATGCATAGCGGAACAATAGTGATCTGAGGATGCTCCTGAGTTTGACGCACAGTTTGGCTGACAACAGAGAGAGAGCGAGCGGAGCAGGAGGGGAGTCCTCCCTCAGCTGTAAAGACGCAAGAAAATCGTATTGCTTTTTTCATTACATGGAAAATGACATTGCTCTCTCCCAAAACGACTTACATTCTCCTGCTCTGGGTCAGCTGCCTCTGTGGTCAGCCAGCGATCTAAGTGGAAGAGAGAAAGAGAGGGGAGAGAAAGTGTGTGTGTGTGTGTGGAGACTGAAATTCAGTGGTCGTCCTGCTTATCTGCTGAACCTTGCCATGGCATGGCAAACCCTACCAGAACCTTCTGTTCTCATTTCATAAGAAAATAACCAGCCTTTCACAGGGAATTCCTGTATGGGAACATAGTGGGGCTCAGCCTGTTGCACATCACATGCCTAATGAAAAGTGACGGATTTCTATTTTAACATCATGGAATTATAGGCCTGCCAGTATTCCAGTCATCCTATTTACATACCAATTAACAGTCTTAATGGCTGCATTTTCTTCTGATTAATTATATTACCATATATATGAGTGATTAAAGAGGGGAATGAAGGATGGCATTAATGCTCCTTGTATCCGTACACTTCAGGATTACACACTGTAGAAGTCCTCCTCTGTTGTTATTGCCGTTGTTTAAAACATCACACCCTTGTCTGACTCTCTGTATCTTTCTGATGGGTCATTTCCACACAGGATTTACCACCTTATTATTATCATTATTTATTTTATTTCCCCCCCATTTTCGATCTTGTCTCATCGCTGCAACTCCCCAACGGGCTCGGGAGACGAAGGTCGAGTCATGCGTCCTCCGAAACAAGACCCTCCAAACCGCACTTCTTAACACTCGCCCGCTTAACCCGGAAGCCAGCCGCACCAATTTGCCAGCAGGCTCGCCACAAGAAGTCGCTAGAGCACGATGAGCCAAGTAAAGCCCCCCCTTGGGCAAACCCTCCCCTAACCCGGACGACGCTGGGCCAATTGTGTGCCGCTCTATGGGACTCCCAATTACGGCCGGTGGTGATACAGCTCGGGGTCCCGGGTCTGTAGTGACGCCTCTTGCACTGAGATGCAGTGCCTTAGACCGCTGCGCCACTCGGAAAGCCCTTTACTCCAGTGTTTTACTCAAAAAGCTCAGACTTTTCTGTTTCCATTTATGCGTGCCGGCACTGTGTCTCAATGGGCCATGGCTCCGGCAGACCTGCTATCACATGGGGTTAAAGCCAAGCCACTGGTACTTTTCAGCTTGCATTTACATAACAATGGCCAACTGTGAACTTTAACACCTTCTCACAAAGCAACCGTCTTGATGTAGAGGTCGTTGATTCTAGAGGTCGACCGATTGTTTTTTCAACGCTGATACGATACCGATTATTGGAGGACCAAAAAAGCCGATACCGATTAATTAATTTATTTATTTATTTGTAATAATGACAATTACAACAATACTGAATGAACCCTTATTTTAACTTAATATAATACATCAATAAAATGTATTTAGCCTCAAATAAATAATGAAACATGTTCAATTTGGTTTAAATAATGCAATAACAAAGTGTTGGAGAAGAAAGTAAAAGTGCAATATGTGCCATGTAAGAAAGCTAAAGTTTAAGTTCCTTGCTCAGAACATGAGAACATATGAAAGCTGGTGGTTCCTTTTAACATGCGTCTTCAATATTCCCAGGTAAAAAGTTTTAGGTTGTAGTTATTATAGGAATTATAGGACTATTTCTCTCTATACGATTTGTATTTCATATACCTTTGACTATTGGATGTTCTTATAGGCACTGTTACCAGTGTAACAGTATAGCTTCCATCCCTCTCCTCGCCGCTACCTGGGCTCGAATCAGGAACACATCGACAACAGCCACCCTCGAAGCAGCGTTACCCATGCAGAGCAAGGGGAACAACTACTCCAAGTCTCAGAGCGAGTGACGTTTGAAACGCTATTAGCGCGCACCCCGCTAACTAGCTAGCCATTTCACATCGGTTACACCAGCCTAATCTCGGGAGTTGATAGGCTTGAAGTCATAAACAGCGCAATGCTTGAAGCATTGCGAAGAGCTGCTGGCAAAACGCAACAAAGTGCTGTTTGAATGAATGCTTACGAGCCTGCTGGTGCCTACCGTCAGACTGCTCTATCAAATCATAGACTTAATTATAACATATTAACACACAGAAATACGAGCCTTAGGTCATTAATATGGTCCAATCCGGAAACTATCATCTCGAAAACAAAACGTTTATTCTTTCAGTGAAATACGGAACCGTTCCGTATTTTATCTAATGGGTGGCATCCATAAGTCTAAAAATTCCTGTTACATTGCACAACCTTCAATGTTATGTCATAATTACGTAAAATTCTGGCAAATTAGTTCGCAAAGAGCCAGGCGGCCCAAACTGTTGCATATATACCCAGACTCTAAGTACAATGAACACAAGAGAAGTGACACAATTTCACCTGGTTAATATTGCCTGCTAACCTGGATTTCTTTTAGCTAAATATGCAGGTTTAAAAATATATACTTCTGTGTATTGATTTTAAGAAAGGCATTGATGTTTATGGTTAGGTACACGTTGGAGCAACGACAGTCCTTTTTCACGAATGCGCACTGTATCGATTATATGCAACGCAGGACACGCTAGATAAACTAGTAATATCATCAACCATGTGTAGTTATAACTAGTTATTATGATTGATTGATTGTTTTTTATAAGGTAAGTTTAATGCTAGCTAGCAACTTACCTTGGCTTCTTACTGCATTCGTGTAACATGCGGGCTCCTCGTGAGGCAGGTGGTTAGAGCGTTGGACTAGTTAACCGTAAGGTTGCAAGATTGAATCCCTGAGCTGACGAGGTAAAAATGTGTCGTTCTGCCCCTGAACAAGGAAGTTAACCCACTGTTCCTAGGCCGTCATTGAAAATAAGAATGTGTTCTTAACTGACTTGCCTAGTTAAATAAAAGTGTAAAAAAATTGGCATCCAAAATTACCGATTTCCGATTGTTATGAAAACTTGAAATCGGCCCTAATTAATCGGCCATTCCGAGTAATCGGTCGACCTCTAGTTGATTCTGCTCTCCCCAAGTTCTTAGAGCCTCTATACACTTACTAGACTTTTCACAAAAATACCGTCTGTTACACATATAACTAAAATGTGAACTTGCGTATTTGCTACGTCTCAAACACTACCTCCGGAGGCAGCGCCCGACAGTTGCCCAACAGTTTCCGCCCTTGAAGCAGGGCAGTGTCAACAGAATTGTTTTCCTGAGGCCCAGAGTTTTTCCTGATCTGGTAGTAGGCTAACCTAACAACTCCGGTGCCTGTTTGTAGCATATGACATAGTTATAAATCAGCTGTAAAAAAGGTTTTATATGACATAGTTATAAATCAGCTGTAAAAAAGGTTTTATATGACATAGTTATAAATCAGCTGTAAAAAAGGTTTTATATGACATAGTTATAAATCAGCTGTAAAAAAGGTTTTATATGACATAGTTATAAATCAGCTGTAAAAAAGGTTTTATATGCCGATGATGGGACCAGATCATTTTTCTAATCAGGTCATATGGTTTTTAAAAAACTGGAAAAAGCCATTGTTCTAGGATGAAAACATTAAAACCCTTTACACAGACAAAGAGACTACCTGCGATTGGACAAAACCTGACAGGGTTGAGCTCGCTGTATGCGGGTTTGCATCTTGTAGTCCTTCCTATCTGGAATGAAAAATATACTCATACAGCATGTCATCACTATTGTGCTGATTGATTAAAAAGGCCTAGTTAGCCTAGACACCTGGAGTGTGAATATAAACCACATTTGATCAGATTCACATTTTCTCAGAACACAAATCAATGGGCCTATTTTAGGCTATACATGTTATAGCTTAGGCTATGAAAACATGACGTTACGTTTCCCCCGGCCAGGCCCAAATGGGATCAGATCGCATAGGCTTCTCTAGGCTGCCTGCAGCTGTGGTTGTTATCAGCAGGCTACAGTTGATCAGACTGAAGCACAGACGAATTGTGCATGTTGACAAATCATGAGGCATTGAATTTTTGCCGTGGTGGGCATGAACTTCCACATAAAACAGCTTGTCATGGCGAATTTACTTAACACCCACGTTTTCAGTCACTGTTTGCTTTTACCACATGTAATGATTTGCATCAGAAGGAAGCCTGTTTTTTTTAGATGTTGTAAGATAGGCCTGCTGTACTTTTTATGCTTATGAGAGGGTTCATCGTTCATTTTTGATAGGCTGACATTACTTGATGAAGTCATGCTGTTACAGCAACTCTGTGTTTTTGTCTTGAAGTGAAATGTAATGAGTGTAGCCTACAGATGAGAAAATAAACCCTTTAATTGTCTGCACATACATGCTTGTGAATTGTTACATTATTCAAGAGTGTAATATGGTTTGGTTCAATTATTTGAAAGTGTAATATGTTTTAGAATAAAAGTTTCCGTCATTGTTGAATAGTTTGTGCTTACTGGCTAGTGGCTACTGTGATATTTACGTTCAATTTGAGCTGCGGACCAAGAATGTTGCGTTGCCAGCCACAACGAAAGGTAAGGCAATGACGTAATGTGAATTGAAAAGTAGAATTCTCTTTCGCCACCCCTCTCCTCAGACTCCTTCATATCTCCTAGTGAGAATATGGCGTTAGTGTCACCCTCCTAATGGAAACTCAATTACACTAGAGTTACATTACAATAAAACACTTGTGACACTGGTGTGGTGGTAAGTCTCAATGGAAATACAGCATGAGAGGCTGGTTGCAGGCCTTGAGAGAGAGAGAGAGAACGCACACAGAGTTCAGGCAGACCTGGTAAAGCACCACAGAAGGGCATGGTTCGTCTAAGCTGGAATGCCCTGATTATTGTCATCACCAGACCAGAGTAACAACCATGACACACCTCACTCCTGATATTTCTGTGTTGTGCGTTTTTATTGGCCGTGGTGTTGTCGTGGTGGCCTTCTGGGATAAGTGTTGTGTGAACTGTGTGTCATCAATGTAGTAGCAGTACGTTGAGGAGGTTCAGGGCTGATAGAATATGCATGGCTCGGTTGGATCGCTGTCTACCCTGTCTCCCCATACCTCCATAACGCCACATGACCACCTCATGAATATATAGCTAGGCAGACAGACGGACAGACACCAGGAGTTGTCTGTGTTTGTGAGTTTCTCCGTCATGTGTTCTGATAAAGAAATAATCTGATGCTACTTTTATTTAGTCAAACGGAATGTCTCTCTTGTACCAGACAGCAAACCTCTGCTTTTCACTGAGCTCCTGGTGTGAGAGACAGAGAGGGAGAGAACCTCTCAGACAGAACCTCTCAGACAGAACCTCTCAGACAGAACCTCTGAGAGAACCATACAGTATGAATATAATATCTGGCACAGTCTGAAGTTCGTCTTGTTCAAACCCTGAACAAATATCATTCAGAGAAACAGAACGAGCCTGTCTCCTGTTACCAGGCTAAGTACGGGCAGTGGGCTTCAGATCAGGTTGTGTTCCCCCTGTGTCAGCTGAGGGGTGAACACACACACAAACGCGTACCCGCATGCACGGACGGTTCTGTTCTGTTGCCAAGAAGTAGACACGACTGTAGGTAGAAGTCCGTTATGTTTCCCCTCAAGGCTAAAGTAACTGTACTGTATAGTACATTTTCTCTACTGATAATGAGTAGTATGTTTGGAAGCTCTGTTTACTGTATATCATATACTGGAATTGTCCTTAGAGAGCAGAAACTGTCGCTTGTTAATTTATGCACGCACACACACACACACACAAACACACACACAGCTGAAACCCTTGGTTGTAGTGTTCAAATAAAATGATAATTAAACCTTTTTAGCTTGTAATAAGCTTATCTGTGGGCTGACTGCAGAACCTAATCTGATCCGTTTCTCATGTTTAGGCTGTCAGGGAAGTGTGCAGATTTACATACATTTACATTGCAGCTCCTGTAAGTGCCAGGCCTTAGTGATGATGAGTTGATAATATGCCCTAATCCCTATTATACTGGGACTGAGAATGGCCATACTCCCTGGGCAGCATAGGTGGGTGTAGGAAGGGAGTGTGTTGCTCTGTGTAGAGATTGCCCCTTGGCTTCTTATTCTAGATTTGACTATATGACGTCTTGGTGCTGGCCTCCCTTTTATAAACTGGCAAATGCAGATTTAACACGAGTGAATCTCCTGCAGTTTTTTGCCTGGCTTATCATAACAGAAATGACCAGTTACTGAACCTTGATACGTTCATCCATATTGTTCACGTGATATTTTATTTATTATAATGTATATATATTTTTTTTTTACCCCTTTTTCTCCCCAATTTCCTGGTATCCAATTGGTAGCTACAGTCTTGTCTCATCGCTGCAACTCCCGTACGGACTCGGGAGAGGCAAAGGTCGAGAGCCGTGCGTCCTCCGAAACACAACCCAACCAAGCTGCACTGCTTCTTGACACAATGCCCACTTAACCCGGAAGCCAACCACACCAATGTGTCAGAGGAAACACAGTACACCTGACGACCGTGTCAGCGTGCATGTGCCCGGCCCGTCACAGGAGTCGCTAGTGCGCGATGGGAAAAGGACATACCTGCCGGCCAAACCCTCCCCTAAACCGGACAATGCTGGGCCAATTGTGCGCTGCCCCATGGGTCTCCCGGTCGCTACAGGGCCTGGACTCGAATCCAGAATCTCTAGTGGCACAGCTAGCACTGCGATGCAGTGCCTTAGACCACTGCGCCAATTGGGAGGCCTAAATATTTATTATAATTTTGATCATTTAGCAGACGCTCTTATGCAGAGGGGTTAGGCTTAAGTGCCTTGCTCAAGGGCACACCGGCAGATTTGTATTTTTTTTCGCCTTTATTTAACCTTTATTTAACCAGGTAGGCCAGTTGAGAACAAGTTCTCATTTACAAGATAAAGCAAAGCAGTGCGACACAAACAACAACACAGATTTACACATGGAATAAACAAATGTACTGTCAATAACACAATAGAAAAAATCTATATACAGTGTGTGCAAATGAGGTAAGATTAGGGAGGTAGGGCAATAAATAGGCCGTATTGGTGAAGTAATTACAATTTAGCAATTAAACACTGGAGTGATAGATGTGCAGAAGATGAATGTGCAAGTAGAGATACTGGGGTGCAAAGGAGCAAACAAATAAATAACAATATGGGGATGAGGTAGTTGGATGGGCTATTTACAGATTGGCTATGTACAGCTGCAGTGATCTGTGAGCTGCTCTGACAGCTTGTGCTTAAAGCTAGTGAGAGAGATATGAGTCTCCATCTTCAGTGATTTTTGCAATTCGTTCCAGTCATTGGCAGCAGAGAACTGGAAGGAAAGGCAGCCAAAGGAGGAATAGGCTTTGGGGGTGACCAGTGAAATATACCTGCTGGAGCGCGTGCTACGGGTGGGTTCTGCTATGGTGACCAGTGAGCTGAGATAAGGCGGGGGTTTACCTAGCAAAGACTTATAGATGACCTGGAGCCAGTGGGTTTGCGACGAAAATGAAGCGAGGGCCAGTCAACGAGAGCATACAGGTCGCAGTGGTGGGTTGTATATGGGGCTTTGGTGACAAAACGGATGGCACTGTGATAGACTGCTTCCAATTTGCTGAATAGAGTGTTGGAGGCTATTTTGTAAATGATGTCGCCGAAGTCAAGAATCGGCAGGATACAGTTTTACGAGGGTATGTTTGGCAGCATGAGTGAAGGATGCTTTGTTGCGAAATAGGAAGCCGATTCTAGATTTAACTTTGGATTGGAGATGCCTAATGTGAGTCTGGAAGGAGAGCTTACAGTCTAACCAGACACCTAGGTATTTGTAATTGTCCACATATTCTAAGTCAGAACCGTCAAGAGTAGTGATGCTGGATGGGCGGGCAGGTGCGGGCAGCGATCGGTTGAAGAGCATGTATTTAGTTTTACTTGCATTTAAGAGCAGTTGGAGGCCACGTTAGGAGAGTTGTATGGCATTGAACCTCGTCTGGAGGTTTGTTAACACAGTGTCCAAAGAAGGGCCAGAAGTATACAGAATGGTGACGTCTGCGTAGAGGTGGATCAGAGAATCACCAGCCGCAAGAGCGACATCATTGATGTATACAGAGAAAACAGTCGGCCTGAGAATTGAACCCTGTGGCACCCCCATAGAGACTGCCAGAGGTCCGGACAACATGTCCTCCGATTTGACACACTGAACTCTGTCTGAGTAGTTGGTGAACCAGGCGAGGCAGTCATTTGAGTAACCAAGGCTAGTCTGCCGATAAGAATGTGGTGATTGACAGAGTAAAAAGCCTTGACCAGGTAGATGAAGATGGCTGCACAGTATTGTCTTTTATCGATGGCGGTTATGATATCGTTTAAGACCTTGAGCGTGGCTGAGGTGCACCCATTACCAGCTCGGAAACCAGATTGCATAGCGGCGAAGGTACGATGGGATTCGAAATGGTCGGTGATCTGTTTGTTAACTTGGATTTCAAAGACCTTAGAAAGGCAGTGTTGGATAGATATAGGTCTGTAACAGTTTGGGTCTAGAGTGTCTCCCCCTTTGAAAAGGGGGATGACCGCGGCAGCTTTCCAATCTTTGGGGGTCTCAGACGATACGAAAGAGAGGTTGAACAGGCTAGGAATAGGGAATGCAAAAATTGCGGCAGATAATTTTAGTAAGAGAGGCTCCAGATTGTCTAGCCCAGCTGATTTGTAGGGGTCCAGATTTTGCAACTCTTTCAGAACATCAGCTATCTGGATTTGGGTGAAGGAGAAATGGGGGAGGTTTGGGTAAGTTGATGTGGGGAGTGCAGGGCTGTTGACCGGGTAGGGGTAGCCAGGTGGAAAGCATGGCCAGCCGTAGAAAAATGCTTATTGAAATTCTCAAATATCGTGGATTTATCGATGGTGACAGTGTTTCCTATTCTCAGTGCAGTGGGCAGCTGGGAGGAGGTGCTCTTGTTCTCCATGGACTTTACAGTATCCCATGACTTTTTGGAGTTTGTGCTACAGGATACAAGTTTCTGTTTGAAAAAGCTAGCCTTGGTTTTCCTAACTGCCTGTGTATATTGGTTCCTAACTTCCCTGAACAGTTGCATATCGCGGGGGCTCTTCGATGCTATTGCAGTTCGCCACAGGATGTTTTTGTGCTGGTCGAGGGCAGTCAGGTCTGGAGTGAATCAAGGCCTATATCTGTTCCTGGTTCTATATTTCTTAAATGGGGCATGCTTATTTAAGATGGTGAGGAAAGCACTTTTAAAGAATAACCAGGCATCTTCTACTGACGGGATGAGTTCAATATCCTTCCAGGATACCCAGGCCAGGCCGATGATAAAGGCCTGCTCGCTGAAGTGTTTTAGGGAGTGTTTGACAGTGATGAGGAGTGATTGTTTGACCGCAGACCCATTACAGGACGCAGGCAACGAGGCAGTGATCACTGAGATCCTGGTTGAAGACAGCAGAGGTGTATTTAGAGGGCAGGTTGGTCAGGATGATATCTATGAGGGTGCCCGTGTTTACAGATTTCGGGTTGTACCTGGTAGGTTCATTGATCATTTGTGTGAGATTGAGGGCATCTAGCTTAGATTGTAGGATGGCCGGGGTGTTAAGCATGTCCCAGTTTAGGTCACCTAACAGTACGAGCTCTGAAGATAGATGGGGGGCAATCAATTCATATATGGTGTCCAGGGCACAGCTGGGGGCAGAAGGTGGTCTATAACAAGCGGCAACGGTGAGAGACTTGTTTCTGGAAAGGTCGATTTTTAGTAGAAGCTCGAACTGTTTGGGCACAGACCTGGATAGCATGACAGAACTCTGCAGGCTATCTCTGCAATAGATTGCAACTCCGCTCCCTTTGGCAGTTCTATCTTGTCGGAAAATGTTATAGTTAGGGATCAAAAGTTCAGGATTTTTGGTGGCCTTCCTAAGCTAGGATTCAGACACGGCTAGGACATCCGGATGGCAGAGTGTGCTAAAGCAGGGAGTAAAACAAACTTAGGGAGGAGGCTTCTAATGTTAACATGCATGAAACCAAGGCTTTTACGGTTACAGAAGTCAACAAATGAGAGCGCCTGGGGAACGGGAGTGGAGCTAGGCGCTGCAGGGCCTGGATTAACTTCTACATCACCAGAGGAACAGAGGAGGAGTAGGATAAGGGTACGGCTAAAGACTATAAGAACTGGTCGTCTAGTGCGTTTGGAACAGAGAGTAAAAGGAGCAGGTTTCTGGGCGCGGAAGAATAGATTCAATGCATAATGTACAGACAAGGGTATGGTAGGATGTGAATACAGTGGAGGTAAACCTAGGCATTGAGTGACGATGACAGAAGTTTTGTCTCTAGAGACATCATTTAGACCAGGTGATTTCACCGCATGTCTGGGAGGTGAAACAAAAGGGCTAGCTAAGGCATATTGAGCAGGGCTGGAGGATCTACAGTGAAATAAGACAATAATCACTAACCAAAACAGCAATGGACAAGACATATTGACATTAGGGAGAGGCATGCATAGCCGAGTGATCATAGGGACCAGTGGGAAGCTAGGCGAGCTGGAGACACGGCGATTCAGACAGCTAGCGGGCCCAGGCTAGCAGAAGGGCCTTAGGGGGGCATCGCGACGGAAGAAGTCTGTTGTAGCCCCCTCGGACGGTTACGTCGGCATACCAGTCGTGTTGGATCAGCAGGGCTCCTTGTAGGCAGTAAAAGGGTCCAGGCCAGTTGGCAAAATAGGTATTGTAGCCCAAAAAATTGGCTGATGGTCTTCTTCAGCTAACAGTCCGATATGTTCTAGACAGCTAACGGGCCGTGGCTAGCAGGCTAGCGGATGGGCCTTCAGGGGACGTCGCGACGTAGGAGCCTGTTGAAACACCTCCGGTGGATTACGTCGGTAGACCAGTCGTGGTGGAATCGGCGGGGCTCCGTGTCGGCAGTAAAGCGGTCCAGGTCAATTGGAAAAATATGTATTGTAGCCCAAGGAGTGGCTGATGGACCTCTTCAGCTGGCCGGGATGGGCTTAGCACGAGGCTAGTTCCAGGCTCACTGGTGCTTGCTTCGGGCCAGAGACGTTAGCCAGGGGGTAGCCACTAGGATAGCAGCTAGCTAGCTGCAATGGTCCAGGTGAAAGGCTCAGAGCTTGCGGTAGGAAACTGGAGGAAACCAGAGAAAAAGCAGTCCGGTATGCTCTGGGTTTAATCGCGCTGTGCAGACTGGCAGGAGTTGACCGTGCTAGGGTGAATTGATGACCGCTAGCAGTGGCTAACTGACTACTAGCTAGTAGCTAGTTAGCTGGCTAGCTTCTGTTGGGGGTTCCGGTTCTAAAGTATAGAAAATAGCAGATTCATTCCACATTGGGTGAGGCGGGTTGCAGGAGAGTATTGTTGAAACTGAGGTTAAAAATCTTAAAAATATATACGAAGGGGAAAAAAAGATATGTACACGGAACACGACAAGACAAAGAGAAATATGTCTGAACTGCTACGCCATCTTGGAATGTGTCGGCTCAGGGATTCGAACCAGCAACCTTTCGGTTACTGGCCCAACGCTCTTAACCGCTAGGCTACCTGCTGTATTCAAGCATAACCACTTCTCTCACAATTTAAGTAATCTGCTCTCCTATTAATACCTGTTCATTGTCTTGGCTCTCAGCACTGTGCACCACACACAGCAGCAAGTTCCACTGTTTTCCATAGAACCCTGAATCAGTCTGATACATACTGCTCATCCTTCCTCCCAGCCCTCAGAGGAGATGTATCCCGTCCGTTTTACTGTTTTGTTTTGATGCGGCCGACATTAATTGCATTGTTTTCCACAGAGAGTGGTGCAGCCCAGAGCTCCTTGTTTAATCACCAGTGATAAAAGTGAATGAAGCGTGAGGAGGCCTAGGAGATGTACCGGCTGGCTGCTACAGAGCAAGGGGACCAATCTCCCTCTGTCACGTCACAGTCCAGATTGGAGTGCAAGGAAACTAGCTACTTACTCATATATGGGCATTCCTACATGTTACAGTTGCCAGCTACAGACAGAATCCCATGTAGCCTCTATCCTTCCTCCGAATGCAGTATATAGATTTCACACAATAGAAAGTGAGGCAGTTAAACGATGGTCTGCTTACAGGCGATGGGCTTGAGCCTTGACACTGGCTGTCATTTCCAATTCTCCTATGCTAATATGTTCCCCTCTCTAACTAGCATGGCTTGTAAAGCAGGCCTGGCTGCCTCAGAACATCCATATCCCCTTCTCAGCGTGCAATTGTGGATGGTTTGATTAGATGAATGTGTGTGTTGTACGTCTCTCCTGACCATGTTTGCTTAGTGGTCTGGCAGCATGGTCTGTTCCGTCCCTGAGATGTAGGCGGTTGCCCCCTGTCATTAATTGAGTGATCGATCGACGAGGGTGTAATGAATCTCCTTACTCTCCTCTCTCTCTCCCACTATTGATGCCTCTGCACTGCAACTTTGTAACCCATTGTATATGACTACCTTTCTCCCATCACACTTGTTTCAGTGTAGCCTAGCTATGGTCTTTGGCTTTTCCCAGACAGCTGAATAGTTCCAATGTCTTTCTTTTCCTACATTTCAGTCATTTTGGCAGACACTCTTATCCAGAGGGACTTACAGGAGCAATTACGGTTAAGTGCCTTGTTCAAGGGGGCATCGGCAGACTTTTCACCTAATCTGCTCTGGGATTTGAACGAGTGACCTTTCTGTTACTGGTCCAAAGCTCTTAACCGCTAGGCTACCATCCTCTTTCCTTCATCACCAGTGATCTCCCGACTATCACCAGTGATCTCATAATCTTTTTTCCTTCATCTCATTGATATGGAGAAAACCCATCTGAATATGGCAGAATACAGACTGCAAGGCAATCAAACAGGCAAAACGTCAGTATAGAGACAAGGTGGAGTCGCAATTCAATGGCTCAGACACAAGATGTATGTGGCAGGGCATACAGACAATCACAGACTACAAAAGGAAAACCAACCACGTCGCAGACACCAGCATCTTGCTTCTGGACAAGCTAAACACCGTCTTTGCCCGCTTTGAAGATAACACAGTGCCGCCGATGCGGCCAGCTACCAAGGACTGTGGGCTCTCCTCCGTGGCCAACGTGAGTAAGACATTTAAACGTGTTGGCTGGTGTGTTTACGGACATATTCAATATCTCCCTATCCCAGCCTGCTGTCCCCACATACCCAAGAATGCAAAGGTAACTGAACTAACTGACTATCGCACTGTAGCACTCTACTGTCATCATGAAGTACTTTGAGAGACCAGTCAAGGATATATCATCTCCACCCTAGACCCACTTCAGTTTGCAACTACACTGCCCTATCCCATCTGGACAAAAGGAATGCCTATGTAAGAAAGCTGTTCATTGACCATAGCTCAGCATTCAACACCACAGTACCCTCCAAGCTCATCATTAAGCTTGAGACCCTGGGTCTGAACCCCACCCTGTGCAACTGGTCCTGGACTTCCTGACGGGCCGCTCCCAGGTTGTGAAGGTAGGAAACAACACCTCCACTTCACTGATCCTTAACACTGGGGCCCCACAAGGGTGTGTGCTCAGCCCCCTCCTGTACACCCTGTTCACAGAGTTCCTCTGTCCAGTGTCTTTGTTCTTTTGCCCATCTTAATCTTTTCTTTTTATTGGCCAGTCTGAGATCTGGCTATTTCTTTGCAACTCTGCCTAGAAGGCCAGCATCCTGGAGTCGCCTCTTCACTGTTGACGTTGAGACTGGTGTTTTGCAGGTACTATTTAATGAATCTGCCAGTTGAGGACTTGTGAGCCGTCTGTTTCTCAAACTAGACACTAATGTACTTGTCCTCTTGCTCAGTTGTGCACCGGGGCCTCCCACTCCTCTTTCTATTCTGGTTAGAGACAGTTTGCGCTGTTCTGTGAAGGGAGTAGTACACAGCGTTGTACGAGATCTTTAATTTCTTGACAATTTCTCTAATGGAATAGCCTTCATTTCTCAGAACAAGAATAGACTGACGAGTTTCAGAAGAAAGGTCTTTGAATCTGGCCATTTTGAGCCTGTAATCAAACCCACAAATGTTGATGCTCCAGATTCTCAGCTAGTCTACAGAAGGAAAGGTTAATTGCTTCTTTAATCAGAACAACAGTTTTCAGCTGTGCTAACATAATTGCAAAAGGGTTTTCTAATGATCAATTAGCCTTTAAAATGTATAAACTTGGATTAGCTAACACAACGTGCCATTGGAACACAAGAGTGATTGTTGCTGATAATGGGCCTCCATACAAAATCAGCCGTTTCCAGCTACAATAGTCATTTACAACATTAACGATGTCTACACTGTATTTCTGATCAATTTGATGTTATTTTAATGGACAACAAAATGTGCTTTTCTTTAAAAAACAAGGACATTTCTAAGTGACCCCAAACTTTTGAACTATAGTGTGTATTTTTTTTATCCATAAAGTATAAATTCTGTTACTGTCCCACCTACTTGAAATATTTAATTGAAATACTGTAGAGTTCCATTCATTCCAACTGCTTCTTCTCGGGAGTGACAATATGGCCGACCAGTGTCTTCAAAGCCTCTCATAGGCCAATACATAGCATCAGCCATCCAGGGTTTATATACAGTGCCTTAAGAAAGTATTTACACCACTTGACTTTTTCCACATGTTGTGTTACAAAGTGGGATTAAAATGGATTTTATTGTCATTTTTTGTAAATGATCGACACAATAATCTGGCAAAGTGGAAGAAAATGTCTAACATTTGTCATAAATTAATGAAAAATGTAACACTGATATATCTTAATATCTTAATTCAACCCCCTGAGTCAATAGATGTTATAATCACTTTTGGCAGCAATTCCAGCTGTGTGTCTTTCTGGGTAAGATTCTAAGAGCACACCTGGATTGTACAACATTTGCACATTTATGATATTCAAAATTCTTCAAGCTCTGTCAAATTGGTTGTTGATCATTGCTAGACAACCATTTTCAGGTCTTGCCATACGCTTTCAAGCAGATTTAAGTTAAAACTGTAATTCGGCCCCTCAGGAACATTCACTGTCTTCTTGGTAAGCAACTCCAGTGTAGATTTGGCATTGTGTTTTAGTTTATTGTCCTGGCGAAAGGTGAATTCATCTACCAGTGTCTGGTGGAAAGCAGACTGAACCAGGTTTTCCTCTAGGATTTTGCCTGTGGTTAGCTCTTTAGCTCTTTCTTTTTTATCCTGAAAACCCCCCCAGTCCTTAACGGTTACAAGCATATCCATAACATGATGCAGCTACCATTATGCTTGAAGATATGGAGAGTGTTACTCACTAATGTGTTGTATTGGATTTGCCCCAAACATAACACTTTGTATTCAGTATTACTTTAGTGCCTTGTTGCAAACAGGATGCTGGTTTTGGAATATTTTTATTCTGTTCAGGCTTCCTTATTTTCACTCTGTCAATTAGGTTAGTTTTGTGGAGGAACTACAATGTTGTCGATCCATCCTCAGTTTTCTCCTATCAAAGCCATTATACTCTGTAACTGTTTTAAAGTCACCACTGACCTCATGGGGAGGTCAACTGAGTTGGGAAGTACACTTGTATCTTTGTAGTGACTGGGTGTATTGATACACCATCCAAAGTTTAATTAATAGTATTATATTCAAGGTCTGCTTTTATTTTTACCCATCTGCCAATAGGTGTCCTTCTTTGCGAGGCATTGGAAATCCTCCTTGGTTTTTGTGGTTGAATCTGTTTAAAATTCACTGCTCGATTGAAGGACTTTACAGATGATTGTAAGTGTGGGGTACAAAGTCAAGGGGTGTGAATTCTTTCTAAAGGCACTGTACATACTTGGTCTAAACTCATTAGACCAAGCCTTGAATTTCAGCCTTCACCCGCTGCTTCCTACAACACTCCCAGCCATACAACACTTTGCTGCTTTTGTCCTTAGCTAAATTCTTTAGCTTGGCTGATTAAATAAAAAAAGAAATGTGTGCACGTTTATCATTTTGCGTAGTTATCATAATTGCGTCTGGTGGGATAGGGAAGAGGTACTTTTTGTTGTCGCTGCTTTCCTCAGTAAGGAAGTGAAATTTAGCATCTCACTGAATTACAGGTGGTAGATGTTGGTCTGTCTGACTGTCCCAGTGGTCCTGGTGAATTTAACTAAGTGTTGGATAGCATTCCTTCCATTTTCCCCTGGATAGAAACACAATCTACCTGTGTCTGTCTGCCAGGCAGCGCGTCCCGCCTCCCCAAGCTTTTATTCCCTCCAGCCCTCCGGTAATACATTTTGCAGTTCTTAAAAAAAGCTCCCGATATCCAATTATATTTCCAGCGTAAGTAAAACATGCTGTCAACAAACTTACCTCAACCACCTGAAAGAGAAATTGGCAGCAGGAAACAGTGTCAGCAACAAATGCTGGCAGCTTTAATTGAGAGACCTGCCAAGAAATGTTTTGCTGCATAACTTATAGGTGAGTGTGTGTGAGTTTATATGTTTGTTTTTGCAAGTCTGATTTCGACCAGAATATTGATTACAGTCCATGGTGGTTGAGGGTTAATATGTCTTAATCTGAAACCTAATGGTTAAATGTGTTTTATATTAGGAGCATAACGTAGTGGCATCTGAAGCTGGTTGGCCAAACGTTGTGGCCCTTTCACTTTTGGGGTTGCCAACTAGTCAACTGAAGTCCTCAAGTCTGTGTGTGTGTGTGCATGCGTGCCCTCATCCAGTGCAAAGCTGTAAGTGATACTGTGTTGCATCTCCAGAGAGGGGGAGTTACGATCCCTGCCTTATAAGAAACATTAACCTCCACCCCTCACTGCGCTACCCACCCTACCCCCACCCACTCACTGCTCTACCCCCTACCTCCACCCCCCCACTGCTCTACCCACCCTACCTACACCCGCCGCCCTGCCTCACCCCCTAACCTCCACCCCCCACTGCTCTAGCCCACCCTACCTACACCCGCCGCCTGCTCTACCCCACCTAACCTTACACCCGCCGCCCTGCTCTAACCCCCTACCTCCACCCCTCCACTGCCTTCTACCCACCCTACCTTCACCCGCCGCCCTGCCTCACCACCCTACCTTCACCCGCCGCACTGCTCTACCCACCCTACTCTTCACCTGCCGCCCTGCTCTATACCCCTCTACCTTCACCCCCACTGCTCTACCCCCTACCTCCACCCCCCACTGCTCTACCCTCCTACCTCCACCCCCCCACTGCTCTACCCTCTATCTTCACCCCCTCACTGCTCTACCCCCTACCTCCACCCCCTCAATGCCCTAACCTCCACCCCTCACTGCTCTACCCTCCTATCTTCACCCCTCACTGCTCTACCCCCTACCTCCACCCCCTCAATGCTCTACCCCCCTACCTCCACCCATCACTGCTCTACCCCCTACCTCCGCCCCTCACTGCTCTAACCATCTACATCCACCCCTCACTACACTACCCCTCTACATCCACCCCCTCTGCTCTACCCCCCTACCTCCACCCTCACTGCTCTACTCCTACCTCCACCCCTCACTGCTCTACCTCCCTACCTCCACCCCTCACTGCTCTAACCATCTACATCCACCCCCCCCACTGCACTACCCCTCTACATCCACCCACTACTGTCCCCCTCCAGTCTGTAGCTTCACTCCATTTGAAAGCAGTTTAACAGCAGCAGGGGCAGGTGCAGCTCTCTGTGTGCCGTCATAAAGCAGGCATTATGATGACATTAGTCATCATGCCTGGCCTACGTCTCTGTATTAAGCCCTCTCTGCAGATCGCTGGACGGACAGTAAAAAGCTGCGGTGGCTGCACCAATTAGCTGTAATGGCGTTAATGTCAGAGTAGCCCAACCAGCTCAGGTTTAACACTCTGACACAGGGGCTTTTAACTGGAGCCAGAGGCCATACAGAGAAGAGTGATTTAGCTGTTGCCCTGTGTGGGTGGTTGGGTGTGTGTGTGTGAGAGCTGGCTAATTAATTCCTCGGCACATCTGAATGCATTAGGAGATGTCCGTCACTATACTACTTGGTGCAAATGGTTGCTAAAGTGGCCGCTTTGCATCGATCTGAACCTCGCACCCTCTTTGGGGACAGTGCTCTTGCCTCATAACTCTCTCTCCCCTCTCTCACGCACACACACACACACACACACACAACACACACCACACACACACACACACACACACCAACCCACACACACACACATACAGACACAACACACACACACACACCCACACACACACACACACACACACACACACACACACACACAGACACACAGACACAGACACACACAGACAGACACACAGACAGAGCACATGCGCCATGCTAACAAGTAAAAGGTCAGGCTCATTTCTGATTGAATGAATTCATGGCGACACGCTCTAGCCAGTGGTGGAAAAAGTACCCAACTGTCATACTTAAAGATCCCTTCATAGAAAATGACTCAAGTAAAAGTATGTCACCCAGTAAAATTCTACTTGTGTAAAAGTCTAAAATTATTGGGTTTAAAACTTACTTAAGTATGAAAAGTGAATGTAATTTTCTAAATTATACTTAAGTGTCCAAAAGTAAAAGTATAAATCATTTCAAATTCCTTATATTAAGCAATCCAGGCGGCAACATTTTCTTGTTTTTCAAAATACATTTACGGATAGCCAGTGGCACACTCCAACATTCAAACATGATTTACAAACGAAGCATGTGTGTTTAGTGAGTCCGCCAGATCAGTAGGGATGACAGTAGGGATTTTAAACGGCATTGCTGCCGTTTAAAGGGGTTTGAAAGTAAGCATTTCACTGTAAGGTCTACACCTGTTGTAATCGGCGCATGTGACTAATACAATTTGATTTGATGACCAGGGATGTTCTGTTGATAAGTGCGTGAATTGGACCATTTTCGGCCTCCCGGGTGGCGCAGTGGTCTAGGGCACTGCATCGCAGCGCTGGCTGTGCCACCAGAGACTCTGGGTTTGCGCCCAGGTTCTGTCGCAGCCGGCCGCGACCGGGAGGTCCGTGGGGCGATGCACAATTGGCCTAGCGTCGTCCGGGTTAGGGAGGGTTTGGCCGGTAGGGATATCCTTGTCTCATCGCGCACCAGCGACTCCTGTGGCGGGCCGGGCGCAGTGCACGGTGTTTCCTCCGACACATTGGTGCGGCTGGCTTCCGGGTTGGATTTGCGCTGTGTTAAGAAGCAGTGCGGCTTGGTTGGGTTGTGTTTCGGAGGACGCATGGCTRTCGACCTTCGTCTCTCCCGAGCCCGTACGGGAGTTGTAGCGATGAGACAAGATAGTAACTACTAACAATTGGATACCACGAAATTGGGGAGAAAAAAGGGGTAAAATTCAACAACAAAAAAAGAAAAAAAGAATTGGACCATTTTCCTGTCCTGCTAACCATTCAAAATGTAACGAGTACTTTTGGGTGTCAAGGAAAATGTGTGGAGTAAAAAGTACAATATTTTCTTAAGGAATTTCGTGAAGTAAAAGTAGTCAAAATTATAAACAGTAAAGTAAAGCACAGATACCCCAAAAAACGACTTAAGTAGTACTTTAAAGTATTTTCACTTAAGTACTTTACACCACTGTACCTAGCAGGGGTAGACAGAGGTGAAGGGAAACAAAAGGAGAGCCTTCCCAGCTGCAGTGTAGCAGTAATAACATACTGTTACATGGTAACAGGTGACACAGAGCCTCAGCCACCAGTGTAGAGAAGTAGGGGAGAGCGTGTGTGTGCTGGCAACTGTGGCCTTTATCCAGTCATACAGTTACAAATGAGGTAGCCTCTGGTGCTGTCCCCTCCCATCATCTGCTGGCTGGGACAGCTCTACACCTCTACTATTACACGCACACACACACAGACACACACTCTCATTCACTCACACACTGTTACCTAGCAACATTGACTGGGGAACACTGCCCAGGCGGGCTCCGTCCCCCCCCCCCCCCTACATATCCATAGCGACATTTAAAGGTCTGACCCCCCCCACCTACATATCCTGCTGTGTCCAGCAATTTCTCTCCCTCTCTTAACTTAACAGCTGTATGTGAGGTAGCCACACCACCAGTGGTCCAGGTCCCAGGGACGCCTTCTTCCTGAAAATAACACAATGCTCCACTTTTACACTGTTACATAAATATATGTTAGTGTGGCTGTATGTATGTCCGCTGTGTTCCGTGTGCGGTGCGGTAGTGGCGTTTAGTGTCTATCTCCATCAGGGGGACAGACAGCCAGATGAATCCTCATTGTGGCTGATTGAGCCTGATGAATATGATTATGGCTTATAGCAACAGGGCTCTTAGTGGAAGAGAGATTGATGCGTGCCTTCTGGGGAAGGGAAGGTAGCACTGAGGGTGAGTTGAAGCATAAGCTGTGTTCGAATACCCATACTAACATACTGTATACTACATACTTAATGAGTATATACTACATACTATATACTATTAGTTAATTTTGTATACTGTAAACAAACGTTATCGTTTCAGTTTAGCGTACTAGCTCTTTGCCTGTCTACCGGAAGTTGATGCTGTTGCTATGCAACCTCTTGCTAGCTTGTTAGCATAACAAATGACTAGCTAAACATTTTACGATTTCTGGTGTGTTTGTAAATTCAATCTGGAGTGCCAGAGTACGTTCTGGGCGTTTGTAAAGCTAGAGCATTGTCAGATCGTCTGTTCGTAAATTCAGAGTGTTTCGCTCTCGGAGCGTTCAGGGCGCTCACTGGACGCTCTGGCCGATGAGTTGGGCAACGGCAGTCAAGCACCCAAGCTAACTGGATAACTTTGGCTAGCTACTTCCAGACACAAATGAGAGAACACTCTGACCATTTTACTAGCCCTAGCAGAGCTGGTTAGGCTGTTTACATGTTATCCAGATCGTTGGTGACTGTAACTGTGCTGCTGGCAACAATTTCATTCCGTTTTTTTTTGCCAACGTTTACTGACACCGGCCATATTCAATGGCTGTTGAGCGTTGTAAATTCATCAGTTATTGTGCGCTCTGACACACTCAGACTAGAGTGCTCTGAAATCGGAGTAGATAGCCAGAATTATCAATGTCCATTGAAACGCTCAACGACTATAGCACTTAGCTAAGAATGATGTGAATAATCAAGTCAATAAATGCTGGGTAGTTAGTTAGATAGCAGATAGTTAATATACTGCCTGGCAAGTTTGATATATTAGTAGCTACCTAATGTTAGGTAACATACTGGTACATACTGATGTAATGCTATGCGGTTCGTAAGGATAGCATAGCTAACAAATTGTCAGCCAACGTAACGTAACTTATTTGAAACGTCATAACTTTATTACATTGCTCAACATTTTCTTAACATTTGTCATAATTAGTTAAAGCAATGAATTTGAATGCGCTCTTGTCGGACTTCGGTTGCATATTTAGCGCCATTTTCTTCAAATCTGAAAACGTTGTGAAGCCACGCCCATTTTCTGAAGAATTGCATTATGGGCCCTCAAAGCACAGAAATAGTGTACACTGCTTGTATACTTCGTATTTTGGTGAATTTAATACGACATCCGGGGACATTTGGTATACTAACTATATCCATACGATGACCAATAAGCATACTACAGTTGAAGTCGAAAGTTTACATACACTTAGGTTGGAGTCATTAAAATTCGTTTTTCAACCACTACACAAATTTCTTGTTGACAAACTATAGTTTTGGTAAGTCGATTAGGACATCTACTTCGTGCATGACACAAGTAATTTTTCCAACAATTGTTTACAGTCAGATTATTTCACTTTTAATTCACTGTGTCACAATTCCAGTGGGTCAGAAGTTTACATACACTACGTTGACTGTGCCTTTAAACAGCTTGAAAAATTACAGAAAATGATGTCATGGCTTTAGAAGCTTCTGATAGGCTAATTGACATCATTTGAGTCGATTGGAGGTGTATCTGTGGATGTATTTCAAGGCCTACGTTTAAACTCAGTGCCTCTTTGCTTGACATCATGAGAAAATCAAAAGAAATCAGCCAAGACCTCAGAAATTTTTTTTGGACCTCCACAAGTCTGGTTCATCCTTGGGAGCAATTTCCAAACGCCTGAAGGTACCACGTTCATCTATACAAACAATAGTACGCAAGTATAAACACCATGGGACCACGCAGCCGTCATACCGCTCAGGAAGGAGACACGTTCTGTCTCCTAGAGATTAACATACTTTGGTGCAAAAAGTGCAAATCAATCCCAGAACAACAGCAAAGGACCTTGTAAAGATGCTGGAGGAAACGGGTACAAACGTATCTATATCCACAGTAAAACGAGTCCTATATCGACATAACCTGAAAGGCAAGGAAGAAGCCACTGCTCCAAAACCGCCATAAAAAAGCCAGACTACGGTTTGCAACTGCACATGGGGACAAAGATCGTACCTTTTGGAGAAATATATATAACTTTTTGGCCATAATGACCATCTTTATGTTTGGAGGAAAAAAGGGGAGGCTTGCAAGCCAAAGAACACCATCCCAACCATGAGGCACCGGTCTTCCAAATGGACAATGACCCCAAGCATACTTCCAAAGTTGTGGCAAAATGGCTTAAGGACAACAAAGTCAAGGTATTGGAGTGGCCATCACAAAGCCCTGACCTCAATCCTATAGAACATTTGTGGGCAGAACTGAAAGAGCTTGTGCGAGCAAGGAGGCCTACAAACCTGACTCAGTTACACCAGCTCTGTCAGGAGGAATGGGCCAAAATTCACCCAACTTATTGTGGGACGCTTGTGGAAGGCTACCCGAAACGTTTGACCCAAGTTAAACAATTTAAAGGCAATGCTAKCAAATACTAATTGASTGTATGTAAACTTCTGACCCACTGGGAATGTGATGAAAGAAATAAAAGCTGAAATAAATCKTTCTCTCTACTATTATTCTGACATTTCACATTCTTAAAACAAAGTGGTGATCTTAACTGACCTAAGACAGGGAATTTTTACTAGAATTAAATGTCAGGAATAGTGAAAAACTGAGTTTAAATGTATTTGGCTAAGGTGTATGTAAACTTCCGACTTCAACTGTATATACTCAATTCACGTCACAAATAATATGGTTAGTGCGGTTAGTATGAGTATTCGAAACACAGCTAAAGTGTTTTTAGCAGGCAAAACGGAGACTGTACTTTACACAACATTTATGTATTTATAGTGGTCTGTGTGGAAGGGGGGGGGGGGGTGGGGCGGGGTCTCGGGTACACCTGAGAGGGAGAGTGTGTTTTTTTGGCATATTTTGGAATGTGTGTCTGTGACACAGAGAGATAGAAAGCCGATGTGTGTGTCCACCTATCTCCCAAATCATGATTCCGTTGCTGTGCTTGAGTTGGCACTGTCACTCGTGTCCTTGCAAACTCACACTGAGCCTCTCTCAGGGTCCAGCATGTTCTTGACCTTGTGACGCCACAGCACAGTCATTACTCACTCAACACATCTAGGGACATATGTCACACGGCCATATGTCTGTCTGTCTCTCTCTTTCTCTTTTAATCACACTCCTTCCCTCTCCATCTGTCTCCATCTCTGTCTCCGTCTCTTTCAGTTGGTTTTTATTGAGACTAATCTCTTCCTCTTTTTGTGTCTTGCAGGTGGAGGACGCCATGCTTATGTTTGACAAAACGACTAACAGACACAGAGGTAAGTCAGTCTACATACTACCTCCCTCATGTTGTGCTTACCCTGCTATCTATTGGTGTGTGAACCATGGATGTTAGTGTGTGAAAGAATAGTTTCATTCTCCATGCAGTGGATTCATGGTCAATGGCCTCTGACTATAGGTTATAGCCCGTAGTTGTATATATACACTATATACTGTATACATGTAACTGCCAGAATAATGGAAACACTTGAGTAAATGAGGGATACAAAGTATATTGAAAGCAGGTGCAATTAACATCCCATCATGCTTAGGGTCATGTATAAAAATGCCCAGTTGCCCATTATTTTGGCTACAATAGCTAGAAGAAGAAATCTCAGTGACTTTGAAACACAGAGTGTGTGTGTGTGTGTGTGTCTGTCACCAGATCTCAACCTATTTTTTATTTAATTTTTTATTTGTCCTTTATTTAACTAGGCAAGTCAGTTAAGAACACATTCTTATTTTCAATGACGGCCTAGGAACGGTGGGTTAACTGCCTTGTTCAGGGGCAGAACAACAGATTTTTACCTTGTCAGCTCGGGGATTTGATCTTGCAACCTTTCGGTTACTAGTCCAACGCTCTAACCACTAGGCTACCTGCTGAGCAAGGCACGTTCTCAGAGCATGCGCAGAACAGCTGGCAGGCATATTCACAGTGATTTTCAACCTCTCCTTGTCCCAGTCTGTAATCCCAACATGATCACCATCTCATGCCACAATGACTACTGCCCATGAAGAGCTTGAGAGGCTGATTATGGCAAACATCAACTCCATCATCCCAGACACTTTCAATTTGCAAACAGCCCCAACAGATCCATAGACGAACCAATCTTAATTGCTCTCCACCTTGCCCTCACCCACCTAGATAAGAGGAATACCTATGTGAGAATGCTGTTTATTGACTACAGCTCTGCGCTCAACTTCATTGTCCCCTCCAAGCTCGTCGCCAAGCTTAGGACCCTGGGACTGAACACCTCTCTGTAGCTGAATCCTAGAGTTCCTGACGGGCCGACACCAGGTGTTGAGGGTAGGGAACATCACCTCCACCACGCTGACCCTCAACACGGGGGCCCCACAGGGGAGTGTGCTTAGTCCCCTCCTGTACTCCTTGTTCGCCCACGACTGCGTGGCCAAGCACGACTGTAACGCTATCATCAAGTTTGCTGTCGACAGTGGTAGGCTTGATCGCCAGCAACGATGAGAGCCTACACGGAGGAGGTCAGTGACCTGGCAGTGCCGGAACAACAACCTCTCCCTCAACCTCGAGAGCTTCAAGTTCCTCCGTGTCCAAATCACTAAGAACTTAAAATGGTCAACACGCGCACAGTGGTGAAGAAGGCGTGACAGTGCCTCTTCCCTCTCAGGAAGTTGAAAAGGTTTATCATGGGCCCTCAAATCCTCAAAAAGTCCTACAGTTGTACCATTAAGCGCATCTTGACCGGCTACATCACTGCTTGGTATGGCAATAGTACCACCTTTGATGGCATGGCGCTACAGAGGGTGGTGCGGCGAGCCCTGTACATCACTGGGGCTGATCTCCCTGCAATCCAGGACCTCTACCAGGCTGTGTGAAAGGAAGGCCCGGGAAACGTGAAAAGACTCCACCTACCCAAGCCATAGACTGTTCTCTCTGCTTCCACACGGCAAGCGGTAACAGTGTACCAAGTCTGACACCAACAGGCCCCTGAACAGCTTCTACCCCCAAGCCATAAGACTGCTAAATAGCTAACTAAATAGCTAACAAAATGGCTACACAGACTGAGTTCACCCTTTCTATTTTCTATGCACACTCACAGGGCCCTACACACTCAAACACACTGACACTCCAACACACAATAGACAGATGCATTTACTCACATACAATCATATACGCTGCTGCGACTCTGTTTATCTTATATCCTGATGCCTAGTCACCTTACCCCTATGCATACAGTGGGGAGAACAAGTATTGGATACACTGCCGGTTTTGCAGGTTTTCCTACTTACAAAGCATGTAGAGGTCTGTAATTTTTATCATAGGTACACTTCAACTGTGAGAGACGGAATCTAAAACAAAAATCCAGAAAATCACATTGTTTTAAGTAATTAATTTGCATTTTATTGCATGACATAAGTATTTGATACATCAGAAAAGCAGAACTTAATATTTGGTACAGAAACCTTTGTTTGCAATTACAGAGATCATATGTTTCCTGTAGTTCTTGACCAGGTTTGCACACACTGCAGCAGGGATTTTGGCCCACTCCTCCATTCTAGATCCTTCAGGTTTCGGGGCTGTCGCTGGGCAATACGGACTTTCAGCTCCCTCCAAAGATTTTCTAATGGGTTCAGGTCTGGAGACTGGCTAGGCCACTCCAGGACCTTGAGATGCTTCTTACGGAGCCACTCCTTAGTTGCCCTGGCTGTGTGTTTTGGGTCATTGTCATGCTAGAAGACCCAGCCACGACCCATCTTCAATGCTCTTACTGAGGGAAGAAGGTTGTTGGCCAAGATCTCGCGATACATGGCCCCATCCATCCTCCCCTCAATATGGTGCAGTCGTCCTGTCCCTTTTGCAGAAAAGCATCCCCAAAGAATGATGTTTCCACCTCCACGCTTCACGGTTGGGATGGTGTTCTTGGGGTTGTACTCATCCTTCTTCTTCCTCCAAACARGGCGAGTGGAGTTTAGACCAAAAAGCTCTATTTTTGTCTCATCAGACCACATGACCTTCTCCCATTCCTCCTCTGGATCATCCAGATGGTCATTGGCAAACTTCAGACGGGCCTGGACATGCGCTGGCTTGAGCAGGGGGACCTTGCGTGCGCTGCAGGATTTTAATCCATGACGGCGTAGTGTGTTACTGTCCCAGCCTTGTGCAGGTCTACAATTTTATCCCTGATGTCCTTACACAGCTCTTTGGTCTTGGCCATTGTGGAGAGGTTGGAGTCTGTTTGATTGAGTGTGTGGACAGGTGTCTTTTATACAGGTAACGAGTTCAAACAGGTGCAGTTAATACAGGTAATGAGTGGAGAACAGGAGGGCTTCTTAAAGAAAAACTAACAGGTCTGTGAGAGCCGGAATTCTTACTGGTTGGTAGGTAATCAAATACTTATGTCATGCAATAAAATGCAAATTAATTACTTAAAAATCATATAATGTGATTTTCTGGATTTTTGTTTCAGAATCCGTCTCTCACAGTTGAAGTGTACCTATGATAAAAATTACAGACATCGACATGCTTTGTAAGTAGGAAAACCTGCAAAATCGGCAGTGTATCAAATACTTGTTCTCTCCACTGTATCTATCGATCCAGTATCCCTGCACATTGTAAATATGGTACTGGAACTGACTGACCCTGTATATAATATGCTTACTTACTTTCTCGTGTTCTTCTTATTTTTATTTTTATTTCTTGTGTTTTTGATCTACCTTGTTTTTTTTGTGTTACATTTGTTATTGATTACTGCATTGTTGGGGTTAAAGCTGGCAAGAAAAGCATTTCACTGTACTTGTGCACGTGACAATAAAACTTTAAATACTTATGGGAGATTCTGGAGCGGCACAAAACACCAAATGATGGAATGTATCGTGAAAGAATGGTGTTGTATCCCTCCAATAGAGTACCAGACACTTGTAGAATCTATGCCGAGGCGCATTGAAGCTGTTCAGGTGGCTCGTGGTGGCCAAACGCCCTATCCAGACACTGTTGTTATTATTATTTATTTTTTGGCAGTGCCTTCAGAAAGTATTCACACTCCTTGACTTTTTCCACATTTTGTTGTTTTGTCACATACCTACCTACACACAATACCCCAAAATGTCAAAGTGGAATTATGTTTTTTGATTTTTTTTAACAAATTCATAAAAAATTTAAAACCGAAATGTCTTGAGTCAATAAGTATTAAACCCCTTTGTTATGGAAAGCCTAAATAAGTTCACAAGTAAAAATTTGCTTAACGAGTTACATAATAAGTTGCGCAATAATAGTGTTTAACATGATTTTTAAACGACTACCTCATCTCTGCACCCCACACATACAATTAATCTTTAAGGTCCCTCAGTCGAGCAGTGCATTTCAAACACAGATTCAACCACAAAGACCAGGGAGGTTTTCCAATGCTTCGCAAAAAAGGGAACCTATTGGTAGATGCGTAAAAAAAGAAGAAGCAGACATTGAATATCACTTTGATCATGGTGCAGTTATTAATTACTCTTTGGATGGTGTAGCAATACACCCAGCCATTACAAAGATACAGACGTCCTGCCTAACTCAGTTGCCGGAGAGGAAGGAAACCGCTTTGGGATTTCACCATGAGGCCATCGGTGACTTTAAAACAGTTAGAATTTAATGAAGATGGATCAGCAACATTGTAGTTACATTGAAGTCTCTTCTTCTTATTGGTGTCCTTTAGTAGTGTTTTGTTTTTGCAGCAATTCATCCATGAAGGCCTGATTCACACTGTCTCCTCTGAACAGTTGATGTTGAGATGTGTCTGTTACTTGAACTCTGTGAAGCATTTATTTGGGCTGCAATCTGAGGTGCAGTTAATTGCCTATTTCTGAGGCTGGTAACTCTGGGTCCTCCTTTCCTGTGGCAGATCTCATGAGAGCCAGTTTCATTATTGCGACTGCACTTGAAGAAACGTTCCGTTTTTTGTCTTAAAGTAATGGACTGTCGTTTCTCTTTGCTTATTTGAGCTGTTCTTGCCAGAATATAGTCTTGGTCTTTTACCAAATAGGGCTATCTTCTGTATACCACCCCTACCTTGTCACAACACAACTGATTGGCTCAAATGCATTAAGAAGGAAATAACTTCCACAAATTAACTTTTAACAAGGCACACCTGTTAATTAAAATGCATTCCAGGTGACTACCTCATGAAGCTGGTTGAGAGAATGCCAAGACTGTGAAAAGCTGTCATCAGGGCAAAGGGTGGCTACTTTTAAGAAAATATACTTTGATTTGTTTAAGACTTTTTTGGTTACTACATGATTCCATATGTGTTATTTCATAGTTTTGATGTCTTCAGCATTATACAATGTAGAAAATAGTCAAAATAATGAAAAACCCTTGAATGAGTAGGTGTGTCCAGACTGTTGACTGGTACTGTATATAAGTCCCCTATAGATGCATGCACAAACACTTACATTACACCCTGTTAGATTGACCCTATATGGTTGTTTTATTCACTGTGAATTTAATTGGCCTGCCTCCCCCTCTATCCCTTTCCCCCATCATGTGATGTGTTGATAGGGATTTGGCCAGGCATTTTGGGGGCTGACTAGGAGGAAAGGGTTACGGAACAGAGTGAGTCTGTGTGGTCCGATAACACTGCTGATAGTGGGCCGAGCCGGACGCGTGCTTGCATTTATCTCCCCCTCTTATCTCCAGGCCTTATCTGGCTTTAGCGGGGAGGCTTCTCTCTAAAGCAGAGTACTTTCCAAAGACAGAGCGCTGGCTCCACACTAAAGCCTGCTGGCCTGTTTTTCCTTTTTGTCAAGAGCTCACCGTTTACTCGCACAAGCGCATATTGCAATATAATATTTTTACGATATGTTGGATTCGACATTTTGAACATTGAAATATTAAAGACATGATAGATCAGACGCATAGTATATTAAGGAGTGAGATCTGTAGAAAGACAGATTGGCTTTGGAATGTGTTGGACCAATGGGAGGAGAGCACCGTGTTGATATAGGGGAGACAGATGGACATCTGTGGATTAGGGGTGAAGGAGGGGTTGAGGTCAGGAGGTGAGGTCAGATCCCCTGAATGGAGTAATAAGGGTTTAGTAGCCTGTTATTCTTTTCCTGTAGAACCATAAGATGTAAGGATTGGAGAGAAGGAGGAGTGTCTTAAGTGGGATATATATAACTGTGATGGTGAGAAATGTTTTGCTGTCTGATTACATCTGTACAGAACCTTTGGGAAGAATTAAACTTGGTTAAAGCTTCTCTAGTGTCCGTGAGTTATTTACTCTGCAAAATAAGAACCTAACAGATATATCAATAAAAATAATAAGTAGTTAACTCCAGTCGGCTGTACCTTCGCCAAAAGCCATTTTTCATCATATAGCTTGTTCTCCAACTTCTTTTTAAATAATGAGCCAACATATGCTGGAGAGGGTCAAGTTCACATCTGTAGGAGGAGTGCATCACCACTCCATGTTTATGGCCTTAATTGCAGCAGCAGCCTGATAAAAACAGGTCTATCATGTCTTTCTGCTTAACGGACAAGTTTGTGTCCCAAAATAGTGTGCTGTGTGTGACATGTGGTTGTACTGTGTTTAGTGTGTCAGCCGCTTAGCGTCAGGGGGTCGGACAGCTCTACACATTTTTTTTTAAATGTTCCTTTATTTGAGTCATTCCAATAAATGGTTGTAAAACAATATGTTCAAATGTGTTTCATTTGAATAAATGCTGCTATTTAGAACACAGTGATTTGAATGCCGTATGGACTCTGACCTTCAGCTCCATGCATACTTCATGAGCTCCTAGCACTATTCCCAGGGTTCTCTGCTCTACTCAGGAGTCAGCGGTCCCTCTCCTCTAGTTCTGGTTGTGAAGCAACTAGGAACACTCCCACAGGGCACGCTTGGTGGCCATAGTTGCTAGCTGATGGAACAGGGGCTCTGGGGGTGTTTCAAGGAGCCTGACTCTAGAGACTGATATTGGAGGTTGGAGAGAGGGAGGGAGGGACAGATAGAGAGGGGGAGAGAGAGAGGCGTAGTGGGGTCAGGCTTAGGTTCAAAGTGTTTTACCTGGTGCTAGTATCGTTTAACGTGGATGAAAAGGCCTGTTTATTCTCCCCTGGCTGTGTGATTGGTTTGATTGGAGTGCGGGGCACCCGGGTCAACAACACAACTGTCACGGCTATTGGGAATACAACTTGTAAACATCCAGCTAGATAGTCAGACAATGTCAGCAAGTGTAAGGGCAAACCATTTCCATGATGGTGAGAGAATAAAATACCCTTCCGTTCCCGGGACTTTCAAAGTGAGACCGAGAGTGATGTTTCACATTTGCCTTCGCCGCTGTGGTTTTGCAGCAGATGCGTTTCACTCTAATCCATTCTGCATTTGGAACGCATATGATTGTCCTTTTGTATCACTCTGTCTGTTCTGTTGGTCCTCTCCGCTCATCCCCCCTCCATTACCCTAGCTGTTAAACTGGGTCCTGGAGGTTACGTTTAGAACAGCTTGCCAGTAATTGTCCAGTTCCCCTCAGTGAATTGACTGGCACACAAACCGCTATTGTATTGGCGAAGCAAAGAGCCATAAAAAAATGCAGCATCTGAGGATAGTGTTTGAATGGATGTGTCACATCAAGGTAAACTCTGTGCTATGGCTATTCAGAGGCAGGAGAGCTCTCCTATTCACACTCATATCGCTGCTATTCAGAGGCAGGAGAGCTCTCCTATTCACACTCATATCGCTGCTATTGTCAGAAGGCAGGAGAGTCTCCTATTCACACTATCATGCTTATCGAGGCGGAAGCTCTCTCTATTCACATCAATTGCTGTATTCAGGGCAGGAGAGCTCTCCTATTCACACTCATTCGCTGCTATTCAAGGCAGGAGAGCTCTCCTATTCACACTCATATGCTGCTATTCAGAGGCAGGAGAGCTCTCCTATTCACACTCATATCGCTGCTATTCAGAGGCAGGAGAGCTCTCCTATTCACACTCATATCGCTGCTATTCAGAGGCAGGAGAGCTCTCCTATTCACACTCTATATCGCTGCTATTCAAGGACTGAGACTGTCAGCTGGGTGAGTCATCATTGTCTCTGCCTCGAAACGTCCACACTCTCTCTCTAGAGTATTAAGTAGTCTGTTTGGTAAACTAGAGCTGCTAGCTGGAATATACCGGGCATCACAGCTGGTGTGTGTTGATGTTCGCTTGTGTGTGTGTGTGTTGATTTTTGGCTGTGTGAGCGTGTGTTGATGTTTGGCTGTGTGACGTGTTGATGTGTGTGTGTGTGTGTGTGTGGTGTGTGTGTGTGTGTGGTGTGTGTGTGTGTTGTGTGTGTTGTGTGTGTGTGTGTGTGTGTGTGTGTGTGTGTGTGTGTGTGTGGTTGTGTGTGGGTGTGTGTGAAGATCCGCTGCGCCTGTTCTTCCACTCCTGACACTCGTGAAGTATTCAGCAGTGTTCCTTCAGTGGTGGGCGAGGTGACTGATGAAATTACTGCTAAAAGACGTCCTCACAAGAGTCACACAGAGTCAGAGTCACACAGAGTCCGAGTCACAGCCTCTTCCTGGAGGACAACATTCGAGGACAGTCAGGGATGAAATGAACTCATGGGTGCTTCTCAGTAGTCCAAGATGCTTCCTATCTTGGTCCTGACATGTGTTTGTCTGTCTGGGTCATCTTCTTTTTATAGATTTTAACATCAGCTAATGAGGAAATCCAATTAAACAGTTCCTGCTGTGAATGGATGTCTTAAGAAACATACGTATAAAACAAAATGCCAACCACATCAACAGAAAACCAACATGACAGGGAGAGATGTATGCCGTCTTTGTAAAATTTGAATTTGTTCTTAACTGACTTGCCTAGTTAAATACAGGTTTAAAAATAATTATTTAAGATTCACAATGCTTAGAAAATGTAATATTTGATATTTTCAACATGTTAAACATTTAAGGTAATTGATTTTGTTCTTGAAACAAAATTATTTTTATATGTAACACTGTCACAATACAGCAGCTACTAAAATCACAATCAGTACAAACACAATGGCACTGTTGCATTTGATCAAATGCACTTCAACTTCACAGATTTCTCTGTGGTGATTGGACATGTCCCTTGAAGCAGAATCAAAGGAGAGCAGAGAATGTTAGCAAAGTGGTAGGGGAACGTGTATGATGTGAAGAAACAGTGGTAGTGGAGAGTGTAATGATGTGAGTGACAGTGGTAGGGGAGATTGTTTTGATGTGAAGGCCAGTGGTAGGGGAGAATGTATGATGTGACTGACAGTGGTAGGGGGGAGAATGTATGATGTGAGTGCAGTGTAGGGAGAGTGATGATGTGAGTGACGGGTAGGGGAGAATGTATGATGTGAGTGACAGTGGTAGGGGAGAGTGTATGATGTGAGGACATGGTAGGGAGAGTGTATGAGTGAGTGACAGTGGTAGGGGAGAGTGTATGATGTGAGTGACAGTGGTAGGGGAGAGTGTATGATGTGAAGTGAACAGTGGTAGGGGAGAGTGTTTGATGTGAGTGACAGTGGTAGGGAAAGTGTATGATGTGAGTGACAGTGGTAGGGAGAGTGTTTGATGTGAGTGACAGTGGTAGGGGAGAATGTATGATGTGAGTGAAGTGGTAGGGGAGAGTGTATGATGTGAGTGACAGTGGAGGGGATGATGGATGTTGAGTGACAGTGGTAGGGAGAGTGTATGATGTGAGTGACAGTGGTAGGGGAGAGTGTTTGATGTGAGTGACAGTGGTAGGGGAAGTGATGATGTGAAGGACAGTGGTAGGGAGAGTGTATGATGTGAGTGACAGTGGTAGGGGAGAATGTATATGTGAGTGACAGTGGTAGGGGAGAATGTATGATGTGAGTGACAGTGGTAGGGGAGTGTATGTGTGAGTGACAGTGGTAGGGGAGAGTGTTTGATGTGAGTGACAGTGGTAGGGGAGAGTGTATGATGTGAGTGACAGTGGTAGGGGAAGTTCGAATGTGTGTGAAGTGGTAGGGGAGAGTGTATGTGTGGGCCTGTAATCTGTTTATCTGGACTGGTAGCTCAGGGACGACAAGTTGCAGGCCCCATATCAGCGGTAAAGACTGAATCTAATGTCAGAGCACTCTGGTATCCACCACCACTGGGAAAGGTGTGTGAGAGCCTAGTTTGTGAGAATATTATTGCCATTTCCCCCCCGTGAAAATCCAGTGTGTCCTATGTAGTCTACAAGACCACAAAATATCATCCTGCAAAACAATATGCATCATGAGAATGGTGGTGATTAAGGGAAAGTGTCGTTTGAAACCACAGGTCCCCTTATCTTTAACACACGACTTGTATTTGCTTTGGGATTACAAGAAACCCACACAGAACAACAGTGGGAACATGGCTTGGATGAGCTTGCTGTAACGCAGCGTCTCCTTCTAGTTCTCTGGAGGCCCACTTTGGGAGGGGGACTCTGAGACGTTGTGGACCCGTGTTCCCCTGCCCTGACTCGGGGTGGAGCCTTCAGAAGCATCCCACCTCCAGCAATTACAGATCAGCTTCTCTTCCATTCCATCAGCAACACTAAAGCTCTTCAGTTGCAAAGAACATGTTTTAACTGGTTGGTTCAGAAACTTTGTGCAACTAAACTAAACTAAAACAGAGAGAATGTATCTTTGGTTGTTGTTTTATTCAGCCAGGCTTTGCCACAGGACTTAGTATCCAGGGGCTTTATTCAATGCGGTGTAACATTTATAAACACATTCTAAATGACGTATTCATGTTTGTTCTATAACATTATACATTTCTCTCTGAAAGTACTGTACAGGTTCACCCTCCTCTATAAGCCCCAGGGTTTTCTTTTCAGAAGCAATGTCACCATCACCCTCCTGTGTAAAGTGACGTCCCTCAGGGCATTCTCCATTTCTGCTGACTTCCCGTCCTGTCGGAACCGTGACAGTGTTGCGGTCGCTGTGCAAACAATAGAAGCGCCTCCGGGTGCCGTCGATTCGCCTCCGAAGGGCTTTAAAACCCACCAAAGGTTATCCCAGTGTGTTTGTGGCTGAAGCCTCTTGCCCTTTTGAGAAATAACAGCAATACTTCCCCCGCACACAACGAGACACGTTAATGTGACAAAGATCCCTGAGCAAATGAAATTAGATATACCTTAACCTTTCCTGGCACCATTTCAAAGGGTTACGCCAGCCCTCTCTATTAGCTAGCTGTTAATAGCCTATTTTGGTGCCGTTTAGATTGTAATTCAGCCCACTATTAGCATTTAGCATGAAGTGTCATTGAAATATCATGGCTAATCCTATGCGTGTCCCTCATCCCTGCTTAATTGGAGGTCTAATCATAGTGACATTGACAGTAATGAGTTCAGTCACTCTAGATGACTGAGATCCCAGCTGAAGGTGGTTGTGTGTGTGTGTGTCATTGTCCTTCAGGCTGGGAAGCTAGTTTCCCTGTGTTACTAACACTCCCTCACACCCAGGGCACGACACAGCCTTTCGCATCCTGCACCTTGCTCATCCTCTAGACCGTTTTCTACTGGCGTAGCTTCGCCTGACTTAGCATTCAAGACTAACTGTTTTAAACCTAACTGGTGCAACCAGCTTGAGGGGTGTTTACTGTGTAAGGGTGGATGGTTCAGTTCACCCCAAACAGTCATAATGGGCTTGACCTTCATCTAGTGTTCCATGCAGGTTACTGAACCAGTCCAGACCACTACTGTTTTTTCCCACACTGAGATTGACAATAGATTTAGATTAGTATACCTGAGTTGGCTAAATCGCCAATATTTGTCTGTGCCTTGTGTGTAAAGTCAACTACCATGGTTGTTGTTTGGCCTTCAGAAAAGACATGTCTGAAACCATTACACACAGAGCCTACAGTCTCCTCATTTTATCACCAGCATTCTCTTAAAAAATGGGCAGACATTAGACTTGGAAATGATGCTTGATTCAGTGGAGACACACTTCACTACCTAACTAGTACCAGGAAAGAAATGGCCTCGGAGCGACAGGCAGCCACACGGAGCTTGATAAATATATAATGTCGTAATTATCATTAGCCGAGGTACTCAGCTGAGAGCCAGGAGATTTCAGAAACAAGTGTTTGTGATATGCTCTGGAAGAGGAATATTGTATTTTAGATGAGTTTAAAAAACAAATATCATTGACGACGTGGCGTTAGAGGATTCAGTCAGATTAAGTTTGTCTGTTGTCTGTTGTTGTCTGGTTGTGTTCCCAGTGCAAGGCTGCTGCAGGCCCCATGCTGGCTGAGTAAAGATGTAAAGGGAAACGCTACAGGCCTTTTCCTCTCTCTAGCTGCTGTTCGGACTGTCTGTCTGCACCAATAAATGAAGCCTCTCGGGTCGGCTCTGGGCTGAAATGCCACTTCGGATCCCCTATAGTGGCTGAACCCTACAGGGCTTGTTACCCCCTGACCAGCTCACAATGAACCTCATCACTTCCTGTTGATATCCTCGGGTGATTGGCATGTCTAACCTTAGCTGCTGTGATTGGCTAAAGAGGGAGTGCTTCCCTCTGGTGATTGGACTGTCTTTGTGGTGGCTGTCACCCCCTAGTTGATTTGGTGGCAGCCCAGCGTGAGCCCAACTGATTGGCAGTGCTGTGCCCCAGAGCACGATGGGAGCTGTTGGGAGCAGCTGCCACCGAGGGCCCAGCCATTTGATGTGGAAATGGTTTTGATAAATAATATAACAGTGGTAATACCCAGCTGCTTTTGGAGCCACGTGACCTCAAGCCACACAGTCCGCCCCAATAATGACTTCACAGGGTCCCATGATTGGCGTATGCATTATTAACCCCCCTCCACCAGAGTATGTGAGCGGAACTTGCACAATTTGACTGGAGCACGAAGCGAGATTCCCATAGGCTGGAGCATTGGCCTTCTTGTCCGTTACAATTTCGCTCCGGTAGCATTCACTTCACTAGCTCAGGGCATGCCCGGCCCAGCATGCATTTGTAGTCTACTTGTGTGCTGCTATAGCCCCTTGCTTTAACTACTGTCATGGAGTCCACTAAATATTTTCTTAAAGGAACTGATAAAACAATGAGGGTGAAGGTGAAAAAGCAATGAGTCTTTCAAAGCTGAGGACCACGATCAAGAGAGTGAGTGCAGTGATGTAGTGTCCACAACTAAATAATCATTGTGGAATCTGACACGTATCCCGAAAGCATGAGGGTGTATTTACTATGGGCACATGCTAAAAGAAAGGAAGAGGAGGGTAGCTAATTAAGTGTGTCATTGTATCAAAGTATTTATAAAGTACAAATCTGATCTCTTAAAAGTTACCTTCATTTTTGTTATATTATTTTATCTATACAATAGGCCATAATAGATTTTGTCCCACTAGGCCTAGCATATTCCAACTTTCAAGTAGCTTTCTGTTTTTATTGAGTTATTTTGCCCAAAAACCTTTGACCTACCTATAGAAAAAAAAACGAATCTTTGCCCAGCCTAGCAAGAGTGGCCAAAAGGGTGTTTAGCATCCCCAGTGGCTCTGCAAGGTCAGAGAGGATATATATACTCCATCACATGAGCCTGAAGCCACAGACTCTGGCCAAACTCGTGTTTCTAAAAAATGAATTCAAAGGCACTGTAGACTGTGCCTAATAAGGCCTTTTTTGTTGAATTTGTATTTAAGTCACAGCCTATATACACAATGTATAGACTATAATGATTTAATACAACGAAATGTTTTTAAATGCTGAGAGCTTAATGTCCAACCTAGTGTGTCGCACTCGCTTCACAATGTATTTTTTTTACAGGCTATAGCCTTGAAATAATTTAAATAATATAGCCTAAATGAATAATTATTGTTCCTGTTTAATATGACATGTAGTGTCACACCCTGGCCTTAGTATTCTTTGTTTTCTTTATTATTTTAGTTAGGTCAGGGTGTGACATGGGGTATGTTTGTGTTTTTGTCTTGTCTTGGGTGGTTGTAGTGTCTAGGGGGATTTTGTTAGAGTGTATGGGTTTGTGTTGAGTGAATGTTTCTAGGGAAGTCTATGGTTGAGTGAATGTGTCTAGRTATGTCTATGGTTGCCTGAGTGGTTCTCAATCAGAGACATATGTTTTTCATTTGTCTCTGATTGGGAGCCATATTTAAGGTGGCCATAGGCATCATGTATTTGTGGGTAATTGTCTATGTCAATGTTCTATGTTGCATGTGTGCACTAGTTCGTTATAGCTTCACGATCGTTTGTTGTTTTTGTTAGTTTGTTAAAGTGTTTCGTGTTCATCTTCGTGGTTCTTTAATAAAGAGAAGATGTATCATTATCACGCTGCGCCTTGGTCCGTCTCTCCACACGATCGTGACATGTAGCCTATTTGAAAGGATTAGCACTTCTTACATTCCCCTTTTCATACTTTACATTCAAATCGTATGGTTTGGTTTCAATACTTCAAAACCAAATGGTAGGTACAGGTAGTCATAAAAATAGATGGGTGTTGGTTAAATTGGGATTTTAATCAATGGAGCAAATTTGGAGCTGCAGTGTAATTTTTTTTTTAGCGAGGACTGTTTTTTTAGCAGAGAGGTTGGATAGGACGTGAAGGCGCCGGACACACATAACCCTCAGAGGTCTACCCCCCACTGGGCACCTTCACCGCCACAAGTGGCCTCACATGGGCAATCCAAATATCCTCTTGTCCTCTTCTTCCTGTGTTCCATGGCTCTGTGCATTTCACAACATACTCCTGCAGAACTAGCATTAGGCAGGTTGTTTGGCGAATCATGTATCCAGTCTGGCTCTGTAAGGACCATGTATCCAGTCTGGCTCTGTAATGATCATGTATCCAGTCTGGCTCTGTAAGGACCATGTATCCAGTCTGACTCTGTAATGACCATGTATCCAGTCTGGCTCTGTAATGACCATGTATCCAGTCTGGCTCTGTAAGGACCATGTATCCAGTCTGGCTCTGTAAGGACCATGTATCCAGTCTGGCTCTGTAAATGACCGTGTATCCAGTCTGGCTCTGTAATGACCGTGTATCCAGTCTGGCTCTGTAATGACCGTGTATCCAGTCTGGCTCTGTAATGACCATGTATCCAGTCTGGCTCTGTAATGACCGTGTATCCAGTCTGGCTCTGTAATGACCATGTATCCAGTCTGGCTCTGAATGAACTGTATCCAGTCTGGCTCTGTAATGACCATGTATCCAGTCTGGCTCTGTAATGACCATGTATCCAGTCTGGCTCTGTAATGACCATGTATCCAGTCTGGCTCTGTAATGACCATGTATCCAGTCTGGCTCTGTAATGACCATGTATCCAGTCTGGCTCTGTAAGGACCATGTATCCAGTCTGGCTCTGTAAGGACATGTATCCAGTCTGGCTCTGTAATGACCATGTATCCAGTCTGGCTCTGTAAGGACCATGTATCCAGTCTGGCTCTGTAAGACCATGTATCCAGTCTGGCTCTGTAAGGACCATGTATCCAGTCTGGCTCTGTAATGACCATGTATCCAGTCTGGCTCTGTAAGGACCATGTATCCAGTCTGGCTCTGTAAGGACCATGTATCCAGTCTGGCTCTGTAAGGACCATGTATCCAGTCTGGCTCTGTAAGGACCATGTATCCAGTCTGGCTCTGTAATGACCATGTATCCAGTCTGGCTCTGTAATGGCCATGTATCCAGTCTGGCTCTGTAATGACCATGGTACCAGTCTGGCTCTGTAAGGACCATGTATCCAGTCTGGCTCTGTAAGGACCATGTATCCAGTCTGGCTCTGTAATGACATGTATCCAGTCTGACTCTGTAATGACCATGTATCCAGTCTGACTCTGTAAGGACCATGTATCCAGTCTGGCTCTGTAATGACCATGTATCCAGTCTGGCTTTGTAATGACCATGTATCCAGTCTGGCTCTGTAATGACCATGTATCCAGTCTGGCTCTGTAATGACCATGTATCCAGTCTGGCTCTGTAATGACATGTATCCAGTCTGGCTCTGTAATGACCATGTATCCAATCTGGCTCTGTAAGGACCATGTATCCAGTCTGGCTCTGTAAGGACCATGTATCCAGTCTGGCTCTGTAATGACCATGTATCCAGTCTGGCTCTGTAATGACCATGTATCCAGTATGGTCTGTATGACCATGTATCCAGTTCTGGCTCTGTAATGACCATGTATCCAGTCTGGCTCTGTAATGACCATGTATCCAGTCTGGCTCTGTAATGACCATGTATCCAGTCTGGCTCTGTAAGGACCATGTATCCAGTCTGGCTCTGTAATGACCATGTATCCAGTCTGGCTCTGTAATGACCATGTATCCAGTCTGGCT
This sequence comes from Salvelinus sp. IW2-2015, assembly GCF_002910315.2. Lineage (NCBI taxonomy): Eukaryota > Metazoa > Chordata > Actinopteri > Salmoniformes > Salmonidae > Salvelinus > Salvelinus sp. IW2-2015. The sequence goes on from NC_036862.1 coordinate 30,979,269, forward strand.
TTGTAAGGCACATGTATCCAGTCTGGCTCTGTAAGGGCCATGTATCCAGTCTGGCTCTGTAAGGGCCATGTATTCAGTCTGGCTCTGTAATGACCATGATCCAGTCTGGCTCTGTAATGGCCATGTATCCAGTGGCTCTGTAATGACCATGTATCCAGTCTGGCTCTGTAAGGACCATGTATCCAGTCTGGCTCTGTAAGGACCATGTATCCAGTCTGGCTCTGTAAATACCATGTATCCAGTCTGGCTCTGTAATGACCATGTATCCAGTCTGGCTCTGTAATGACCATGTATCCAGTCTGGCTCTGTAATGACCATGTATCCAGTCTGGCTCTGTAATGACCATGTATCCAGTCTGGCTCTGTAATGACCATGTATCCAGTCTGGCTCTGTAATGACCATGTATCCAGTCTGGCTCTGTAATGACCATGTATCCAGTCTGGCTCTGTAATGACCATGTATCCAGTCTGGCTTTGTAAGGACCATGTATCCAGTCTGGCTCTGTAAGGGCATGTATCCAGTCTGGCTCTGTAAGGGCCATGTATTCAGTCTGGCTCTGTAATGACCATGAATCCAGTCTGGCTCTGTAATGGCCATGTATCCAGTCGGCTCTGTAATGACCATGTATCCAGTCTGGCTCTGTAAGGACCATGTATCCAGTCTGGTCTGTAAGGACCATGTATCCAGTCTGGCTCTGTAATGACCATGTATCCAGTCTGGCTCTGTAAGGACCATGTATCCAGTCTGGCTCTGTAATGACCATGTATCCAGTCTGGCTCTGTAATGACCATGTATCCAGTCTGACTCTGTAAGGACCATGTATTTAGTCTGGCTCTGTAATGACCATGTATCCAGCTGGCTCTGTAAGGACCATGTATCCAGTCTGGCTCTGTAATGGACCATGTATCCAGTCTGGCTCTGTAAGGACAATGTATCCAGTCTGGCTCTGTAATGACCATGTATTCAGTCTGGCT
>NC_036862.1:30981724-30985585 GCF_002910315.2 Salvelinus sp. IW2-2015
ATTCGCACTTCTTACATTCCCTTTTCATACTTTACATTCAAATCGTATGGTTTGGTTTCAATACTTCAAACAAAATGGTAGGTACAGGTAGTCATAAAAATAGATGGTGTTGGTTAAATTGGGATTTTAATCAATGGAGCAAATTTGGAGCTGCAGTGTAATTTTTTTTTTAGCGAGGACTGTTTTTTTAGCAGAGTTTGGATAGGACGTGAAGGCGCCGGACACACATAACCCTCAGAGGTCTACCCCCCACTGGGCACCTTCACCGCCACAAGTGGCCTCACATGGGCAATCCAATATCCTCTTGTCCTCTTCTTCCTGTGTTCCATGGCTCTGTGCATTTCACAACATACTCCTGCAGAACTAGCATTAGGCAGGTTGTTTGGCGAATCATGTATCCAGTCTGGCTCTGTAAGGACCATGTATCCAGTCTGGCTCTGTAATGATCATGTATCCAGTCTGGCTCTGTAAGGACCATGTATCCAGTCTGACTCTGTAATGACCATGTATCCAGTCTGGCTCTGTAATGACCATGTATCCAGTCTGGCTCTGTAAGGACCATGTATCCAGTCTGGCTCTGTAAGGACCATGTATCCAGTCTGGCTCTGTAATGACCGTGTATCCAGTCTGGCTCTGTAATGACCGTGTATCCAGTCTGGCTCTGTAATGACCGTGTATCCAGTCTGGCTCTGTAATGACCATGTTATCAGCTGGCTCTGTAATGACCTGTATCCAGTCTGGCTCTGTAATGACCATGTATCCAGTCTGGCTCTGTAATGACCATGTATCCAGTCTGGCTCTGTAATGACCATGTATCCAGTCTGGCTCTGTAATGACCATGTATCCAGTCTGGCTCTGTAATGACCATGTATCAGTCTGGCTCTGTAATGACCATGTATCCAGTCTGGCTCTGTAATGACCATGTATCCAGTCTGGCTCTGTATGACCATGTATCCAGTCTGGCTCTGTAGGACCATGTATCCAGTCTGGCTCTGTAATGACCATGTATCCAGTCTGGCTCTGTAAGGCCCATGTATCCAGTCTGGCTCTGTAAGGACCATGTATCCAGTCTGGCTCTGTAAGGACCATGTATCCAGTCTGGCTCTGTAATGACCATGTATCCAGTCTGGCTCTGTAAGGACCATGTATCCAGTCTGGCTCTGTAAGGACCATGTATCCAGTCTGGCTCTGTAAGGACCATGTATCCAGTCTGGCTCTGTAAGGACCATGTATCCAGTCTGGCTCTGTAATGACCATGTATCCAGTCTGGCTCTGTAATGGCCATGTATCCAGTCTGGCTCTGTAATGACCATGTATCCAGTCTGGCTCTGTAAGGACCATGTATCCAGTCTGGCTCTGTAAGGACCATGTATCCAGTCTGGCTCTGTAATGACCATGTATCCAGTCTGCTCTGTAATGACCATGTATCCAGTCTGACTCTGTAAGGACCATGTATCCAGTCTGCTCTGTATGACCATGTATCCAGTCTGGCTTTGTAATGACCATGTATCAGTCTGGCTCTGTAATGACCATGTATCCAGTCTGGCTCTGTAATGACCATGTATCCAGTCTGGCTCTGTAATGACCATGTATCCAGTCTGGCTCTGTAATGACCATGTATCCATCTGGCTCTGTAAGGACCATGTATCCAGTCTGGCTCTGTAAGGACCATGTTCCAGTCTGGCTCTGTAATGACCATGTATCCAGTCTGGCTCTGTAATGACCATGTATCCAGTATGGCTCTGTAATGACCATGTATCCAGTCTGGCTCTGTAATGACCATGTATCCATCTGGCTCTGTATGACTGTACATGTAATGACCATGTATCCAGTCTGGCTCTGTAAGGACCATGTATCCAGTCTGGCTCTGTAATCGACTCGTATCCAGTCTGGCTCTGTAATGACCATGTATCCAGTCTGGCTTTGTAAGGACCATGTATCCAGTCTGGCTCTGTAAGGGCCATGTATCCAGTCTGGCTCTGTAAGGGCATGTATTCAGTCTGGCTCTGTAATGACCATGAATCCAGTCTGGCTCTGTAATGGCCATGTATCCAGTCTGGCTCTGTTGACCATGTATCCAGTCTGGCTCTGTAAGGACCATGTATCCAGTCTGGCTCTGTAAGGACCATGTATCCAGTCTGGCTCTGTAATGACCATGTATCCAGTCTGGCTCTGTAATGACCATGTATCCAGTATGGCTCTGTAATGACCATGTATCCAGTCTGGCTCTGTAATGACCATGTATCCAGTCTGGCTCTGTAATGACCATGTATCCAGTCTGGCTCTGTAATGACCATGTATCCAGTCTGGCTCTGTAATGACCATGTATCCATGTGGCTCTGTAGACCATGTACCAGTCTGGCTCTGTAATGACCATGTATCCAGTCTGGCTTTGTAAGGACCATGTATCCAGTCTGGCTCTGTAAGGGCCATGTATCCAGTCTGGCTCTGTAAGGGCCATGTATTCAGTCTGGCTCTGTAATGACCATGAATCCAGTCTGGCTCTGTAATGGCCATGTATCCAGTCTGGCTCTGTAATGACCATGTATCCAGTCTGGCTCTGTAAGGACCATGTATCCAGTCTGGCTCTGTAAGGACCATGTATCCAGTCCTGGCTCTGTAATGACCATGTATCCAGTCTGGCTTGTAAGGACCATGTATCCAGTCTGGCTCTGTAATGACCATGTATCCAGTCTGGCTCTGTAATGACCATGTATCCAGTCTGACTCTGTAAGGACCATGTATTTAGTCTGGCTCTGTAATGACCATGTATCCAGCCTGGCTCTGTAAGGACCATGTATCCAGTCTGGCTCTGTAATGACCATGTATCCAGTCTGGCTCTGTAAGGACAATGTATCCAGTCTGGCTCTGTAATGACCATGTATTCAGTCTGTGCTCTGTAATGACCATGTATCCAGCTGGTCTGTAATGACCATGTTTCCAGTCTGATCTGTAAGGACCATGTATCCAGTCTGGCTCTGTAATGACCATGTATCCAGTCTGACTCTGTAATGACATTGTATCCAGTCTGGCTCTGTAAGGACCATGTATCCAGTCTGGCTCTGTAATGACCATGTATCCAGTCTGGCTCTGTAAGGACCATGTATCCAGTCTGGCTCTGTAATGACCATGTATTCAGTCATTTTAAAGTGCTGTGTGAAAGATGTTTTAATAGATGACCTTGTCATCTTTTTTGGGAATGCAGTGGCCACAATTGCCTCTTTAATGTATCAACCCCATGTCAGTCACTGGGTGGTGTTCAACCTAACATAGCAGGCCTAGAAAGACGCATGAGCAGAGTTCCCACTTCTGTTTTTCAGGGGAAATGGAAGTTACTTTGAAAATGCTGTATCTCTGAAAACCGGATGTTCGGGTTTTCTGGTGGTTCCGCATAGGCCATGTTATGTGTGACGAGTGTGTGTTCTTTCAATATCCTTCCTGTGGTATTCTCCATCTCTGGCCCTGTTCTCTGGTTCTCAGTTAGTTGGGTCCTAGTCTCTCCCTGTACTGCTTGTTTATTCATTTCTCTCCCACACATCCCTCTCTCTCTGTGTTCCCTCTCCATCCCTCCATCCTTTTATTTCTCTATTTACTTCCATCCCCCTCAGGTCTGCCCACACACATCCCTCGTTTCCCTCCTTCCTCTCCTCTGCCCTCTGGTTTCTCTATTCCTGCACTCTTCTTTTGCGTCTTCATTTCTTCCATCTCTCAGGGGCTCCCTCCCTCCTCCCTCCCTCCCTCCCTCCCTTCCCTCCCTCCTCCTCCCTCCTCCCTTCCCTCCCTCCCTCCTTTCCCTTGCTGTTGTTTTGTCAGATGAACGTGACGACAGGCCCAGTGGATGTGGAATGGAGAACCTCTCTT
>NC_036862.1:30985610-30998426 GCF_002910315.2 Salvelinus sp. IW2-2015
TGACCCATGTTATTTGTTTATCAGTCTGGCTTGCTGAATAAGCGAGACCTAATTGATCCATCTGGCTTGAGGACATGCCAGTGGTGGCTCTTGAGGACCAAGCATGTTTTATTCTCCAGTCTGGAGTCCTCTGTTAAATAATGACCATGTATCCAGTCTCTGCTCTGTAATGGACTTAAATACCACATGGTATCAGCTCGTGACATTCTGTGTTTAAGGACCATTGTATCCAGTCTGGCTCTCTGTTGAAAGACCAACCAATTGTATACCAGTCAGGGCTCTGTAATGACCATGTATCCAGGCTGGCTCTGTAATGACCATTTATCCAGTCTGGCTCTGTAATGACCATGTATCCAGTCTGGCTCTGTAATGACCATGTATCCAGTCTGGACTCTGTAATGACCATGTATCCAAGTCTGGCTCTGTAAGGACCATGTATCCAGTCTGGCTCTTTGTAAGGCGACCATGTATCCAGTCTGGCTCTGTAATGACCATGTATCCAGTCTGGCTCTGTAATGACCATGTATCCAGTTTGGCTCTGTAATGACCATGTATCCAGTCTGGCTCTGTAATGACCATGTATCCAGTCTGGCTCTGTAATGACCATGTATCCAGTCTGGTGTCATGTAATGACCATGTATCCAGTCTGGCTCTGTAATGACCATGTATCCAGGCTGGCTCTGTAGATGACCATGTATCCAGTCTGGCTCGTGTAATGACCATGTATCCAGTCTGGCTTTGTAAGGACCATGTATCCAGTCTGGCTCTGTAAGGCATGTATCCAGTCTGGCTCTGTAAGGCCATGTATCAGTCTGGCTCTGTAATGACCATGAATCCAGTCTGGCCTCTGTAATGGCCATGTATCCAGTCTGGCTCTGTAATGACCCATGTATCCAGTCTGGCTCTGTAAAGGACCATGTATCCAGTCTGGCTCTGTAAGGACCATGTATCCAGTCTGCTCTGTAAGACCATGTTATTCCAGTCTGGCTCTGTAATGACCATGTATCCAGTGTTGGCTCTTGTAATGACCATGTATCCAGTCTGGCTCTGTAATGACCAGTGTATCCGTTCTGGCTCTGTAATGACCATGTATCCAGTCTGGCTCTGTAGATGACCATGTATCCAGGTCTGGCTCTGTAAGGACCATGTATCCAGTCTGGCTCTGTAATGACCATGTATCCAGTCTGGCTCTGTAATGACCATGTATCCAGTCTGGCTTTTGTAAGGACCATGTATCCAGTCTGGCTCTGTAAGGGCCATGTATCCAGTCTGGCTCTAAGGGCCATGTATTCAGTCTGGCTCTGTAATGACCATGAATCCAGTCTGGCTCTGTAATGCCATGTATCCAGTCTGGCTCTGTAATGACCATGTATCCAGTCTGGCTCTGTAAGACCATGTATCCAGTCTGGCTCTGTAAGGACCATGTATCCAGTCTGCTCTGTAATGACCATGTATCCAGTCTGGCTCTGTAAGGACCATGTATCCAGTCTGGCTCTGTAATGACCATTGTATCCAGTCTGGCTCTGTAATGACCATGTATCCAGTCTGACTCTGTAAGGACCATGTATTAGTCTGGCTGCTCTGTAATGACCATGTATCCAGCCTGGCTCTGTAAGGACCATGTATCCAGTCTGGCTCTGTAATGACCATGTATCCAGTCTGGCTCGTAAGGACAATGTATCCAGATCTGGCTCTGTAATGACCATGTATTCAGTCTGGCTCTGTAATGACCATGTATCCAGTCTGGCTCTGTAATGACCATGTTTCCAGTCTGACTCTGTAAGGACCATGTATCCAGTCTGGCTCTGTAATGACCATGTATCCAGTCTGACTCTGTAATGACCATGTATCCAGTCTGGCTCCTGTAAGGACCATGTATCCAGTCTGGCTCTGTAATGACCATGTATTCCAGTCTGGCTCTGTAATGACCATGTATCCAGTCTGGCTCTGTAATGACCATGTATCCAGTCTGGCTCTGTTAAGGACCATGTATCCAGTCTGGCTCTGTAATGACCATGTATTCAGTCATTTTAAAGTGCTGTGTGTGAAAGATGTTTAATAGATGACCTTGTCATCTTTTTTGGGAATGCAGTGGCCACAATTGCCTCTTTAATGTTATCAACCCCATGTCAGTCACTGGTGGTGTTTCAACCTAACATAGCAGGCCTAGAAAGACGCATTGAGCAGAGTTCCCACTTCTGTTTTTCAGGGAAATGGAAGTTACTTTTGAAAATGCTGTATCTCTGAAAAACCGGATGTTCGGGTTTCTGGTGGTTCCGCATAGGCCATGTTATGTGTGACGAGTGTGTGTGTTCTTTCAATATCCTTCCTGTGGTATTCTCCATCTCTGGCCCTGTTCTCTGGTTCTCAGTTAGTTGGGTCCTAGTCTCTCCCTGTACTGCTTGTTTATTCATTTCTCTCCCACACATCCCTCTCTCTCTGTGTTCCCTCTCCATCCCTCCATCCTTTTATTTCTCTATTTACTTCCATCCCCCTCAGGTCTGCCCACACACATCCCTCGTTTCCCTCCTCTTCCTCTCCTCTGCCCTCTGGTTTCTCTATTCCTGCACTCTTCTTTTGCGTCTTCATTTCTTCCACCTCTCAGGGGGCTCCTCCCTCCCTCCCTCCTCCCTCCCTCCACTCCCTCCCTCCCTCCCTCCTTTCCCTTGCTGTTGTTTTGTCAGATGAACGTGACAGACAGGCCCCAGTGGATGTGAATGGAGAGACACTGGAAGACAATCCTCTGACATTAGACACCACAGCACTCACTTTGTGATTCAGATGTTCAATCAGAATGCTAATGGCTCCTGTGACAAGGGAGCCATATTATTGGAACACTAATTGATAAGAAGACAATGATCGGGGGGCCCAGTGCCACCAGAAAGAAGCTTTATGCCGTATGCCCAGCTTGCAGTCACTTTTGTTTAATTACAATTGCAGTAATAATGGAGAGAATTGCTTGATGAGTGTAACTGTTATGGTTTACGCCTCTGCTTTTCCCTCTCATTATAAATGCTATACGTTGTTTATCCAATCAGTGTTTATGGTTTCCTTTTCACCTACAAGTGTCAGCATGTAAATGGAGAGCTGTGTATGGCTGTTTTGTCTTTCTGTTCCTTTCCCCTCAAATCACACTCCTTTCCTGTCTTGATACTGTAGGAATATAATAACACGAGGCCATTGTCTCAGCTCTGCTTCCACATGCTTTAGGCCCTCCAGATAGGAAAGTCTTGTCAAGCACAACAACCTTGAAATAAGCATTCCTCTTAAACAAGGAGGAATAGACTCCCGATGTTGGCGGTACCGACAGCCCAGGCGCGAGTAACGCTCTCTAAGCCAAGTATTGATACAGTTTCTCTCCAACACATCTAATTACAGTCAGGCGGGTGGGCAGCACGGACAGAGACAGTGCTTTATAGATCTCCTCCCCGAGGGGAGGGAGAGGTGAAGAGAAATCCCTCTGTCCTGTCCTGGCATCAGCCCTGCTCTCTGCTCTGGTCCTTCCAACTCATCCTTGCTCCTTTCTGCCTCTTCGGGAAGATCAATTAAGAGGCTTGAACTACCTCTCCTCCCCGTCTTGTCTGTCTAATGGCTGTTGTTGGTCCAGTGGATGCTCATCTTATTAAGTTTTCCAAAAAGAGTGAAAGTCTGCTCTCTCGCTCTCTCTCTCTCCCTCCCTCATTGTTAATGTTATTTCTTAGGGATACCCTGGGATCGGTGACAGCGTGTGTTTGCAAATGCAATTGCATCTCCCAAACCACTGGCAATACTGAGGTAGAAAGGCTGAACATACCTCATCGTATCAAGCTGCCACCACTTCTTGTGAATGAAATTCTAAAATCAAAGGTAATCAATCTTCACTGGGTTTCCTTTAAATGCGAAGAGTGAGAGAGGGGGGTGGCAGACCCAATATGTTTTCTGAATCTAAAAATAATGCTGAACATTATATATTTTCTTTACCTTGAAATTCATAAAGCCCCCCTCATACAATACATACACAAAACCCCACAGAATCTGTCTAGAATATATAAAAACAAAATAAATCACAGAATGAGGAAAGAACCCAGAGGGATGAGGAGAACTTTGGAACCTGCTTGCTTGAAACCTTTTGTTCTAAGAACCAGGGAAGTAGGGGACGAGTGGAACACTTCCCATCACTTCCTCACTAACAGAGGCTCAGGCTGAGTGGCAACAACACTCTCTGGTAGCCATGGAAACGGAGGCCATCTGATTAGTCGCTAGCGTAACTAGCGTAGTAGTTAATCAAGGGCCTTGTTGAGAGAGAGAGAGAGAGAGAGAGAGAGAGAGGTGTAATAGGTTAAAATCAGCAGTAAGCAACATGAGCACATGAAAGAATCGATTTCACACAGAGGTAGAATTGTTCTGCCTTTAAACGGCGTTGAGTGCAGGTGCACAAGGTTAATGAGAAGTCCTCTCCCAGGTGGCAGTTGGCTGGAGGGAAGCAGAATGGAAAGAGCCTGTTAAAAAAGACACATGGAAAAATGTAGACAAAAGGTAGAATAGGGTCAGAGAAGAAAAAACGAATTGGTTTGATATCAACTTGCCTGATGCACGATTTAATGATTTTTAAATTAACATCCTATCCAACATGGCTCTAGTTAAGTGCACAAATCCTACGCAAGTCATCTTTCAAAGCTTTTTTCTATTCTCTTTAGTGTAATACGGGTTGTCTGGACCTGGGTTGTAATTCTTCTGCAGATAGCATCCAGTTTAAAGCTGCTTTCTCACAACAGGGAGATTGAAAGGGGAGAGCAACAGAGACCGAGGCACAGAGGCCTAGCTGGACTTCTTTTTCTCCCCATCGTGCTCCTGACAGATATGCTCAAGGGGGGTAGAGGAGAAAATGGGCTCTTTCAACCTTCAGATTTCATTTCAGACCGCCTTTCTCTTCAGAGGACAATGCCAATGTGAATGCCTTATGGGAGGCCACTGGCCACAGCCAGGCCTGATGTGCCCTGCCCTGATCAACACTGTGTGTCTACACTGGCCACAGCCAGGCGTGATGTGCCCTGCACTGATCAACATTGTGTGTCTACACTGGGACAGCTTTTGTGTGCCCCACACACATATATAGTGTGTGCATATTTGTCTCTGTTTGTTTTGTTTGCACCCACCTGGCTATAAGCATGTGAATAATGAAACATTCTGTTCATATGAAATAGTCTTCATAGTATTTGCTGTACTTTCTCTCTGTGTCACTTTCAATGAGCCAGAGGATCAACCAAACATTCTCTGGATAGACATTGAGGCTCCTCTCCTCTGTAATATCCAGGAGCCAGCTTGTAAACCACACCGGTCATGTTCTCCTTTCTGAGTGAGATGAATGAACAGTCGCCTCATGTAAAAGATGCCAAATTGAAATGTTTGAAGGGGGGGAAAATGCAATTTTATTCTTGTTTGAAGCCACAAAACATTCAGCTGCTACATTGAGAAATATGCTTCAGAGATAGGGAATTGTATTTGTGGTGATTACTGGATGTCATCATAATATGTGATATTTCTGTTTGATGAGATATGCCTGTATGGAAAGACATCAAGGGGGGAAACAAAATCCCTCACAATAGTTATGAAATCTGTTGCATGGTCAATTTGCGATGGCAGGGGAATCCATAAATCAAAGTCTATGCAAATGTTCTTTTAAGGACATGTTTTTTATGAATTTATACACCTCATTTTATGTTTTCTAAATATAATGCTGAACATTATATATTTTCTTTACCTTGAAATTCATAAAGCCCCCCTCATACAATACATACACAAAACCCCACAGAATCTGTCTAGAATATATAAATACAAAATAAATCACAGAATGAGGAAAGAACCCAGAGGGATGAGGAGAACTTTGGAACCTGCTTGCTTGAAACCTTTTGTTCTAAGAACCAGGGAAGTAGGGGACGAGTGGAACACTTCCCATCACTTCCTCACTAACAGAGGCTCAGGCTGAGTGGCAACAACACTCTCTGGTAGCCATGGAAATGGAGGCCATCTGATTAGTCGCTAGCGTAACTAGCGTAGTAGTTAATCAAGGGCCTCGTTAAGTGGATGAGGAGACAAAAGGCATCTCTGAGCTCAAGTCATCACAGGACGCATCACCATCATAAAGGGGTTGAGCTGCAATAGCCAAAGTCCATGATGGACCATGTCTGTCTGTTAATTAATGAGTGTCCCATCTTTCACTTGATTCTACCAAATCTTCTTCTCTATTCCCCCTCTACAAAAGAGACACAGACTTCTCTCGACAGGTCTTAAAACAGCCTCTCAGCCCCTCAGCCTTTTCCCCAGGACCTGCTACAGTACCTGTTGCTACTTTATATCTTGAAAACCCAGACGATCCCTCCTCACTTTGTTCCAGATCAGAGTGCCGGGGGCACTTCACAGCCCTGGAGGGGAAAGAGAACTGAATCATTTTTTCCCGGTTTTGGTTAGATTCTAATACTGCTCCAGGACCATACTTTCTACCTCTGAAAGCCCTCCAGATGTAGAACTAGCTGTCTCGTCATCCAGGCATCGAAGCCCCTCGTATATATGGAGTAGCTATGCTACTTGATTTTATCCCCCTCCAATCTCCCAATCAACTCCGTTCTAGTTGAGCTGTTCATTGATTGCTAAATGGGATGTGGCATCTGCAGGCAGCCATGTCACACAAACAGATGTGTGATTGGAGGATCTCAGGCTGAGAGAGAAAGAGCCTACTGCTTCAGACACATCTCTGCGTTGGAGGGCCCACTTCAGAGAGCTAGAGAGAGATGGAGGGGGGTCTCTCTCAATCACTTACTGATAAGGTGTGTTTTGTGACTGCTACTTTCTTTTTGATTTCTCCGAAACTGCCAGTGCTGTATTTTAGAGAATCAAATCCAGAGGCTCTGTCATGTATTTTAGAGAATCAAATCCAGAGGCTCTGTCATGTATTTTAGAGAATCAAAGCAGAGCTCTGTCATAGTATTTTTAGAGAATCAAATCCAGAGGCTCTGTCATGTATTTTAGAGAATCAAATCCAGAGGCTCTGTCATGTATTTTAGAGAATCAAATCCAGAGGCTCTGTCATGGTAAGTACTGTAGCTGAAGTAAAATGACCAGAATAACCACATTTAATAATATTATACGTTAAGTGGATTTGGATATGGAGTTTAGGCTATATTTATTTTCATTGTGATTTAACCTCTGCGGTCGAGGTCTGAATTTGTGGGTGGGAGGAAGGTTCTTTAAAATTCAATTTCCTAACTCTAAAGTGTTATTAAAGGAAATGGTAAGGAGAATATGTACAATGATCTGATTAATCTCAGGCGGACGGCTCTGGATGGGTTTTCTTTCTTTGGCAGGCCATAAGGAGATTTCTGATGAGGTATGAATCAAATTATAAAAATGACAGCCACTCAGGGACATTTCCGCTGTGCAGCTTAGCCACACCCGTTGCTGACAGATTTATAAAATTGAGCACACAGCCATGCAATCTCCATAGACAAACATTGGCAGTAGAATGGCCTTACTGAACTTTCAACGTGGCACCGTCATAGGATGCTACCTTTCCAAAAAGTCAGTTTGTCAAATTTCTGCCCTGCTAGAGCTGACCCCGTCCAACTGTAAGTGCTGTTATTGTGAAGTGGAAACGTCTAGGAGCAACAACGGCTCAGCTGCGAAGTGGTAGGCCACACAAGCTCACAGAACGGGACCTCAGAGTGCTGAAGCACGTAGCGTGCCAAAATCGTCTGTCTTCATTTGCAACACTCACTACCGAGTTCCAAACTGCCTCTGGAAGGAACTTAAGGACAAGAACTGACGTTTGTTGGGAGCTTCATGAAATGGGCTTCCATGGCCGAGCAGCTGCACACAAACCTATGATCACCATGCGCAATGCCAAGCGTCGGCTGGAGTGGTTTAAAGCTTGCTGCCATTGGACTCTGGAGCAATGTAAACACGTTCTCTGGAGTGATGAATCACGCTTCACCATCTGGCAGTCTGATGGACGAATCTGGGTTTGGCGGATGCCAGGAGAACGCTACCTGCCCCAATGCATAGTGCCAACTGTAAAGTTTGGTGGAGGAGGAATAATGGTCTGGGGCTCTTTTTCATGTTTCGGGCTAGGTCCCTTAGTTCCAGTGAAGGGAAATCTTAACGCTACAGCGTACAATGACATTCTAGACGTGCTTCCAACTTTGTGGCAACAGTTTGGGGAAGGCCCACTTCCTGTTTCAGCATGACAATGCTCCCGTGCATGAGGCGAGGTCCATACAAAAATGGTTTGTCGAGATTGGTGTGGAAGAACTTGACTGGCCTGCACAGAGCCCTGACCTCAACCCCATCGAACACCTTTGGGATGAATTGGAATGCCAACTGCGAGCCAGGCCTAATCGCCCAACATCAGTGCTTGACCTCACTAATACTCTTGTGGTTGAATGGAAGCAAGCACAATGCCAAACTCACTAATGCTCTTGTGGCTGAATGGAAGCAAGTCCTCGCAGCAATGTTCCAACATCTAGTGGAAAGCCTTCCCAGAAGAGTGGAGGCTGTTATAGCAGCAAAGGGGGGACCAACTCCATATTAATGCCCATGATTTTGGAATGAGATGTTCGACGAGCAGGTGTCCACATACTTTTGGCCATGTTGTGTATTTATTGTAATTTTATTCATAAATGTGTTATTTAGCTGTCACTGAGAGGATGGAGACAAGGTCATGTTGGTTGGAGTCTTTAGCCAAGAGTCTCTCAACAAGGAACCATCCACATACTGTATGGAAGACTGAGGCTGCCTGTTTGTAGTTGGGCTTGTTTTATGCTTTTGGAATATTTTAGATTTGCTTTATATATTATATACACAATTATACACACACACACACACTCACATTTATGTACGCGTTAGTTTTAAGTCATATGGTGGGATGCCTGCCATTTTACGGGCTCATAACCAACTGTGCTGTATTTGTATTTTTTGCATTGTTCTTAACTTATTTTGTACATAATGTTGCTGCTACCGTCTCTTATAACAGAAAAGAGCTTCTGGACATCAGAACAGCAATTACTCACCTCCAACTGGATGAAGATCTTTGCTTTAATGAGTCCGACGTGAAGGATATACTGCTTCCCCGAGACCAGGCTTAAATCCCTGTCAAGCGCGTGAAGAAAAGACAGAAATACAGGAGCGGAGATCGAAATGTGCCTTGTGAGAATTCGTCTGCAAGTGGGTGAACCGTCTCTACCATCCATTCTATTGGCTAACGTGCAATCACTGGAAAATAAACAGCATGCTGGCTGGGTTTTCTGTGCATCGGCATGACAGAACAGCCACGTCTGGTAAGATGAGGGGTGGGGGTGTGTGTCTATTTGTCAATAACAGCTGGTGTACAATGTCTTATATTAAAGAAGTCTCGAGGTATTGCTTGCCTGAGGTAGAGTACCTCATGATAAGCTGTAGACCACACTATCTACCAAGAGAGTTGTCATCTATATTATTCGTAGCCTTCTATTTACCACCACAAACCGATGATGGCACTAAGACCGCACTCAACGAGCTGTATAAGGCCATAAGCAAACAAGAAAATGTTCATCCAGAAGTCCCCTCCTGTACTCCCTGTTCACCCACAACTGCGTGGCCAAGCACAACTCCAACACCATCATTAAGTTTGCTGACGACACAACAGTGGTAGGCCTGATCACCTACAATGATGAGACAGCCTATAGGGAGGGGGTCAGAGACCTGGCAGTGTGGTGCCAGGACAACAACCTCTCCCTCAATGTGAGCAAGACAAAGGAGCTGATCGTGGACTACAGGAAAAGGAGGGCCGAACAGGCCCCAATTCACATCGACGGGGCTGTAGTGGAGCAGGTCGAGAGTTTCAAGTTCCTTGGTGTCCACATCACCAACAAACTATCATGGTCCCAACACACCAAGACAGTCGTGAAAAGGGCTCCACAACACCTTTTCCCCCTCAGGAGACTGAAACGATTTGGCATGGGTCCCCAGATACTCAAAAAGTTCTACAGCTGCAACATCGAGAGCATCCTGACCTGTTGCATCACCGCCTGGTATGGCAACTGCTCGGCATCCGACCGTAAGGCACTACAGGACCTATATACTAGGCGGTGTCAGGGGAAGGTCAAAAAAATTGTGACACTCCAGTCACCCATGTCATAGACTGTTCTCTCTGCTGCCGCACGGCAGGTGGTACCGGAGTGCCAAGTCTAGGTCCAAAAGGCTCTTTAGCAGCTTCTATCCCCAAGCCATAAGACTGCTGAGCAATTAGTCAAATGGCCACCTGGATTATCTATTTTGACACTGCTACTACTCACTGTTTATTATATATGCATAGTCACTTTACCCCTACCTACATGTACAAATGACCTCGACTAACCTGTACCCCCGCACATTGACTCTGTACCGGTACATACTCGACTAACCTGTACCCCCGCACATTGACTCTGTACCGGTACATACTCGACTAACCTGTACCCCGCACATGGACTCTGTACCGGTACATATCGACTAACCTGTACCCCCGCACATTGACTCTGTACGGTACATACTCGACTAAGCCTGTGACCCCCGCACATTGACTCTGTACCGGTACATACTCGACTAACCTGTACCCCCGCACATTGACTCTGTACCGGTACATAGCCTCGTTATTGTTATTTTTTTTTTTATTATTATTTTTTTTTCATTTGTAAATATTTTCTTAGCTCTATTTGTTGAACTGCATTGTTGGTTAAGGGCGTGTAAGTAAGCATTTCACAGTAAGGTCTACCTGTTGTATTCGGTGCATGTGACAAATACGATTTTATTTGATATGCGAGGGGATAAGCGAGGTATTTTTGCAGCCTGACCTCTTATCTCCACTGTCTACAGTCTCCATCCCTATCTCCAACAAGCAATTTCTTCGCCAGCTAACCCAGATGAATTAGAGCTCGTCCGCTTATTATGTACACTGGACATTCTATTACTCTGGCCGCCCCGCTATCTGTGATAGATTATTATGCCTGGGCTTTCAACTACATTACACCTTGTTAAAAGCACCTTGGTTGGGAGGCTTACAAGAACATTATTACAATGGAGGAGCAGGAAGTTGACGGGGGAATTTATTAATGAAGGTGTTTGTTACCCAGGGTGCACTTCAGCCTCACCGCCAGGACACCTGTGGAAAAGAGCAAAGGCCTCTTCTTTCTCTCTGTCTCTCTCTCTCTCTCCCTCTCTCTCACTCCCTCTTTCTCTCATCTCTATCTCTCTCTTTTGCTCTCTCACATAATCAACTTTTCTTTCTAACTCTCTCTCTCTCTTCCAATAGGCTCCTCTGTTTACACATATTATAATTGTGTCTGTCTATCTGCATTCCAGCTAAATATGGGCCACACTCTGCCTCTCTCCTGCTATCATCTCCATTCAGGAACACTCTCAGTCCTCTCCTCTCAGTGGGCACTCTCCTATCTCTGATAGCTGACTAACACACATTTACCACGCTGTACATAGACAGGAGTCTATACATCATACATAGACCTACACACACTTCAGATACCCTCAGTCAGTCAGTCAGTCAGTCAGGAGCTAGTGATGATGTAGAGGACTATTTTTGCCCACGTTTCTCCTCCGGTGGCTCCATCACTCCCAGCGAATCGATGAGAGGCGCCCTATTTTTAGTCTGAGTGTCTAAACTCTTTCACCTTGGACTGCTGGAGGTCTCAGTGGATATCAGGATGGTCTGCCTCTTCTCACCGAGCACACCTCTTCTCTCTGAGCCTGCCTCTTCTCACCGAGCACACCTCTTCTCTCTGAGCCTGCCTCTTCTCACCGAGCACACTCTTCTCTCTGAGCCTGCCTTTTCTCTCTGAGCCTGCCTCTTCTCACTGAGCCTGCCTCTTCTCTCTGAGCCTGCCTCTTCTCACTGAGCCTGCCTCTTCTCTGAGGGTGTATGCTGACCTGTCATCTTCAACTTTTCCAAGGAGGTTAAGTGAAAGTCACTTACAGAAGGGTGAAACTGAAACATCTCCGACCGCCACTCCAGAACACGCCCCAGCCCACTGCATTGTTTTGGAGGCCCGGCCCATCACACAGGTTATTTATTTGGCAGGCGGGTGTGCAGGGATGCTGTCTGTCCCATGTTGCCTTGCGTCTGGGCTCTGACCTCTGATAAGCACCCCGCCAGTGCCCCGATAACAGCTGGCCACTCTCCTCTTCTTCAGACGTCATTATTCTCTGCTTTGGGCTGCTGGGCTCCGTCACCAAAACAACCCCAGCCGGGCGGGAGCCGGGAATATCTCGGCTCTATCTCATTACCTCTGTAATAACCCCTGCGCAGCGGCAGGTGGGCAGAAATTGTTTTTGGAAAGAAGTTTTCGGAGCATCTCGGTCCCGGCCACGTACGTCTATCTGAATAACCTTTAGATGACTTAAATGGAAGAGAGACCCTCCCCTCCTTCCCCTCCTCTATCCTCCCCTCCCCAGAGGAATGTCTTCAAAGCTTGGCTCTCGTGGTCAGGAAGCCTGCCATCGAATTGATCAGGTCCCGGCTCAAAGGGAAATTAAATAGGGATGAAACGCCTTGAGCTACTGGCAACACAAAACAACAATCCTCTCCGCTCATCTTCAGAACAGCAACACATGTCAAAAACAGTCCAATTTTTTACTGAGGAAATGCAGATGCATTGAATCATTCCGACAAGGTTTTTTGCATTGTGCACTTGTTATTTCGTGCTCTTTGGGTGTTATAATCGCTGCCTTTCTTTGGGTGTTATAAACACAGCCTTTCTTTGGGTGTTATAAACACAGCCTTTCTTTGGGTGTTATAAACGCAGCCTTTCTTTAGGTGTT
>NC_036862.1:30998661-31014697 GCF_002910315.2 Salvelinus sp. IW2-2015
TAATAAACACAGCCCTTTTCTTAAGTGTGTTATAAACACCTGGCCTTTCTGTTGGTTGTTTATAAACAGGCCTTTGCTTTGGGTGTTTAAAACATAGCCTTTCTTTAGGTGTGTATAATGGCAGCTTCGGTGGTTATCAACGCAGTCCTTCTTGGGTGTGTTATAAACTACAGCCTTTCTTTGGGTGTTATTAAACACAAGCCTTTCGTTTGTTCTGTTCAGGATCCCTCTTGGTACAGGATTAACTCCACTCGTTTAAAGCTCGCTTTGCCTCCACAGATGTCGGCTTTGAGATTGAAATGAGCTCTCTGCAAGCAATAAAGAGTGAATTAAAAGGAGGGGGAAATAATCCTGGAGAGTCCTGAAGAACAGAGTTCCTCTGAGTGAAAGAGAGCGATAGTGGTAGAGAGAGTGAAGAGTACATGCTGTACTGTACACCTCCTCTCTGTACTGAAGTGGGATCTGATGGCTCCACCCGGTACAGTACACCCAGTCAGAGAAAGTCCCTTTATGCCTGTAGAGACATGTGATGTTAATACATAGTTAATTCTATGTGATGTTAAAACTATATTACTATTTCAATGAAATACATTTTTAGAATGGGTCGAAATTATTTTGCTTGGCGTATAAAACCTTGATTCTGGTCAACCAGCTCTAAAGAAGCATCCTTCTCTGGAAGTCTGAAGCTCTCTTTATAATCATCGATGTTCAGGACTGACTTCAGCTCCCTGCAGGTGTTCTGCAGTGGGAATCTCTCTCCCATACGTTTTAATTATGTAGATCTCATAAACCCGCATTACTCGCAGAAACACAAATTACCGCCCTCTCCAAACGTTCCTGAAAGACAGCTTTTCCACAGTCTTTTAGCGTCTGGCTAATGCCTGGATTTGGCTGGGGCTTTCTGAGGCGGATGTGCTGATGAAGACAATGCTCTTAAATCTTGACCGAGATGAATACAGGCCCTTATGAGAGAAGAAATGAGACAAGCTCACAGAATAACAAGACACACAAAGAAAGGGAGCTAAACAGCAGAGTAGCCACGGTACGCAACACAGCCATGCTTTTCTTTCTAAATGTTTTGCTAATTCATCTTGGCACTGCCCCAAACCCAGTGCTTAAAAGACTTTGTGATGTGCTGCAATGGCTCCATAATGTACATTTTCACATTTAATTATACAGCCAATTATGTTTTACTAAGTAACATGTACAATGAGCCCAGAAACTGTGAAAAGAATGTGCAACATATTCAAATTACCTCCCCACCACACACACACACACCACACACACACCACACACACACACACACCACACACCACACACACACACCACCACCACACACAACACCACACACACACACACACTCACTTTCACTCTCTGGCTCCTAGTATCATCCTCCATGTGATTGTCATGAGCATGACTGAGTTCGTGCAAGTTTAAAGACTCTCCTCAGGAGGTCAAATACCAATAGTGCACCACAACCTGGTGTGTGTGTAGCTGTAATCTATTGTAACTAAATGCAAATGCATTAAAACCTCATAGTCCAGTTGTTAGGTCGTAAATACCGATGATACTGTAGCTCTCTCCCTGCTGTGTCAGACGGCTTCTTCGTCAAACAGTCACACCCTTACCTTGTGTGCTTGCTGTTACATTTGATCCAGCCTTGGAAGGCCATTCAACTCTAAGACCATACATACCGAAGCTGGACCATTCAAGAAACAAATAGTTTGCTTACACACAGCTTACGCGTGGGCTGTCCTCCCATACACTTTACACACAGTACCGCGTGCGGCGTTCCCCATACACTTCACACAGTTACGTGGCGCTGTCCTCCCATACACTTTACACACGAGTTACGCGTGCGGCTGGCCTCCATACACTTTACACACGTTACGCGTCGGTCTCCTTCGACACTCGTCCTGTCCTCCCTACACTTACACACAGTTACGCGTGCGGCTGTCCGTCCCATACAACCTTTAATGCTTGCTAATTACAGATGGATGATCCTGAACTTGTTGGAGAATGCCCCAAACAGTATGTCGTGCTGTCAGAACAGATCTTGAGCACCATAGCCAAGTCGCCCAATTTACATTTAATCAGAATTTGTTTCTCTCAAGGCATCTCTGTACATATGCTGTAAATAGACTATATATGCTAAAGTATCTGCAACCTTTTCAAATGAGTTCAGCTATTTCAGCCACACCCGTTGCTGACAGACAAACATTGCAGCAGAATGGCCTTACTGAAGAGCTCAGTGACTTTCAACGTGGCACCGTCATAGGATGACCTTTTCAATAAGTCAGTTCTTCAAATGTATGCCCTGCTAGAGGCCCTGGTCAACTGTAGGTGCTGTTATTGTAAAGTGGAAATGTCTAGGAGCAACACGGCTCAGCCGAGGTGGTAGGCCACACAAGCTCACAGAACGGCGACTGGAGGGGGGGGGGGGTACTGAAGCGCGTAGCGCGTAAAATATTGTCTGCTCCGCGTGCAACACCCAATGCAGATTCCAAACTGCCTCTGACCAGCTCAGCACAAGAACTGTTCATCGGGAGCTTCATGAAATGGTTCCAGCAGCACACACAAGCCTAAATCACAATGCCAAACTCACTAATGCTCTGCTGGCTGCAAGGATCTCCCGCAGCAATGTTCCAACATCTAGTGGAAAGCCTTCCCAGAAGAGTGGAGGCTGTTATAGCAGCAATGTTCCAACATCTAGTGGAAAGCCTTCCCAGAAGAGTGGAGGCTGTTATAGCAGCAATGTTCCAACATCTAGTGGAAAGCCTTCCCAGAAGAGTGGAGGCTTATAGCAGCAATGTTCCAACATCTAGTTGGAAAGCCTTCCCAGAAGAGTGGAGGCTGTTATAGCAGCAATGTTCCAACATCTAGTGGAAAGCCTTCCCAGAAGAGTGGAGGCTGTTATAGCAGCAAAGGGGGAAACCAACTCCATATTAATACCCAGGATTTTGGAATGAGATTTTCGCCGAGCAGGTGTCCACATACTTTTGGTAATATAGTGTATGTTGTAAATATGTTTTTCAAAGCACTTCTACTTACCAAATATATTGTATGTCTTTAAAAGATGAATTGAGTTATAATGCAATACGATATTAAAGAGCATACATCGCAAACTATACTGAACAAAAATATAAACGCAACATGCAACAATTTCAACTATTTTACTGAGTTGCAGTTCGTATAAGGAAATCAGTCAATTGAAATAAATTGATTAGGCCCTAATCTATGGATTTCACATGACTGTGCAGGTGCACAACCGCTGGACCTGACTCCAAAAACAAGCCACCCGTGTACAGTACCTGTCACGGATCCCTCCGGAACTTTCATCAAGCACACCTGTCCCTTATTCCCACTGATTGTATTGTATATATGTGCCCTTTGGTTTCCATTGGGGGGTCAATTAATGTTACTATGTCCATTGGTGGGTGTGAGTACCTGTGCTGTGTGTTTTGGCTTTTGTGCCATTGTGGATTGCGCAGATGATTACGGGTCTCGTCCCGTGTGTTAATCATTCTGCGCGTGTGTTATTTATTCGAGGTACTCCTCCCTCTTTTGTTTTGTGTTTCTACCCTGTGTTTTGTTACGTGTTTGTTTGGTCTTCGTCCCCGTGCCGTTACTATTACGCATTCCTGCGCCTGTCTCCCGAATCTCTTCATGCCAACGTGACAGTACCAAAAGAGATGCTCTATTGATTCTGTTTCTGTATGGCAGAGTCTGTACCGGTCTGACTGTTGGATACCCCATGTACTGAGCATTCTTTTTGTAGCGAGAATTTTATATAATAGCTTAAATTGAAAATAACACATTTCCCCACAAAAGGGCTTTATTACAGACAGAAATACTCATCAGTTTCATCAGCTGTCCGGGTGGCTGGTCTCAGACGATCCCGCAGGTGAAGAAGCCGGATGCGGAGGTCCTGGGCTGGCGGGGTTACACATGGTCTGCGGTTGTGAGGGCGGTTGCACATACTGGCAATTTCTCTAAAATGACGTTGGAGGTGGCTTATGGTAGAGAAATGAACATTCAATTCTCTGGCAACAGCTCTGGTGGACATTCCTGCAATAAGCATGCTAATTGCACACTCCCTCAAAACTTGAGACATCTGTGGCATTGTGTTGTGTGACAAAACTGCACATTTTAGAGTGGCCTTTTATTGTCCGTAGCACAAGGTGCACTGGTGTAATGATCATGCTGTTTAATCAGCTTCTTGATATGCCACATCTGTCAGGTGGATGCATTATCTTGGCAAAGAAGAAATGCTCACTAACTGCTTGGCTCGTTCATTAACTAAGTACAGAATTATGACTTTATGCTCAAATGAAGTACTTTATGGTTGGCTTCGGAGGGAGTTTTGTTTCTAGATGCCTGCCTTTTGTTGTTGGTATCGCTCCGGAAAGGCAGTGTTGCACCCCAAGAGCCAATTCCTCTGACGTGCCAAGCACATAATGGACACCTGACAGTGATTGGTCCCCTTGATTGATTTTTCCTGTTCTTCTAAAGATGTTATTATTTTATAAGACAGAAGTGGGCTGTATCACCATTACCATAAGCAGGCTCATTACCATGCAGGGCTTTGTGCCTGAGACTGAGCCTGATTAATTTCAACTAAAGTTGGAGCCCAACAAGAGCAGGCAATCTTATTCCAAGGGCCCTCTACTGATAACCAGGCTACTTTTGAACTGCTTTAACTTGGTTTATATGCATTTCTTCTTCCTCTTATCGCTCTAACTTTGTTTTCCTGGCTCGCGCTGCTGGATTTATTTATTGTTCTATGAAGTTGAGGTCGAAGGAGTATTTATTGGTTGGATGGGGAAAACTGTTACGGGGGGAGGTAGGGTAGGAGAACTTGAGTGAAAAATGCCACTTTTTCCAACACACTAGGTGTGTTTGTGTGTGTGTGTGTCTTTCTAAGTAGGACAGTAGAATTGATGGACCATTGCTGCTCAGTGACCTACATACACCAATGTGGACAAAACAGATTTGTCAACAGGCTTTAGGATAGAGTTGTAGCTGAGAGACTCAGTGGACTGTAGAGAAGAAATGCTGATGTACTGAACATATACAATCAAATGTCATTTGTCACATGCGCCGAATACAACAGGTGTAGACCTTACAGTGAAATGCTTACTTACAAGTCCTTAACCAACAATGTATTTTTAAGAAAAATACGTATTAAGTAAGAAATAGATGAGTATAAAAATAAAAGTAACAATTAATTAAAGAGCAGCAGTAGCAATGCTATATACAGGGGGTACTGGTGCGGAGTGAATGTGCGGGGGCACCGGTTAGTTGAGGTAATTCGGGTTAAAGTGACTATGCATAGATAATAAACAGAGAGTAGCAGCAGGGTAAAAGAGGGGGGGGCAATGCAAATAGTCTGGATAGCCATTTGATTAGCAGTTCAGGAGTCTTATGGCTTGGGGGTAAAAGCTGTTAAGAAGCCTTTTGGACCTAGACTTGGCGCTCCGGTACCGCTTGACGTGCGGTAGCAGAGAGAACAGTCTATGACTAGGGTGGCTGGAGTCTTTGACAATTTCTAGGGCCAGCCTCTGACACCGCCTGGTATAGAGGTCCTGGATGGCAGGAAGCTTGGTCCCAGTGATGTACTGGGCCTTACACACTACTCTCTGTAGTGCCTTGCAGTCGGTGGCCGAGCAGTTGCCAAACCAGGCAATGATGCAATGAGTCAGGATGCTCTTGATGGTGCCGCTGGATCTGAGGATCCATGCCAAATCTTTTCATTCTCCTGAGGTGAAAAATGCTCTGTCGTGTCCTCTTGACAACTGTCTTGGTGTGTTTGGACCATGTTAGTTTGTTGGTGATGTGGACCCCAAGGAACTTGAAGCTCTCAACCTGCTCTACTACAGCCCCGTCGATGAGAATGGGGGCGTGCTCGATCCTCCTTTTCCTGTAGTCCACAATCAACTATTTTGTCTTGCTCACATTGAGGGAGAGGTTGTTGTCCTGGGACCACACTGCCAGGTCTCTGACCTCCTCCCTATAGGTTGTCTCATCGTTGTCGGTGATCAGGGCTACCACTGTTGTGTCATCGGCAAACTTAATGATGGTGTTGGAGTCGTGCCTGGCCATGCAGTCATGAGTGAACTTAGTGATGAGTTTTGAGGGCACTATGGTGTTAAACGTTGGGGCTGTAGTCAACGAATGGCATTCTCACATAGGTGTTCCTTTTGTCCAGGCGGGAAAGGGCAGTGTGGAGTGCAATAGAGATTGCATCATCTGTGGATCTGTTGGGGCGGTATGCAAATTGGAGTGGGTCTAGGGTTTCTGGGATATTGTTGTTGATGTGAGCCATAACAAGCCTTTCAAAGCACTTCATGGCTACACATGTGAGTGCTACGGGTCGGTAGTAATTTAGGCAGGTTACCTTAGTGTTCTTGGGCACAGGGACTATGGTGGTCTGCTTGAAACATTTTGGTATTACAGACTCAGTCAGGTACAGGTTGAAAATGTCAGTGAAGAAACTTGCCAGTTGGTCAGCTCATGCTTGGAGAACACATCCTGGTAATCCGTCTGCTCCTGCGGCCTTGTGAATGTTGACCTGTTTAAAGGTCTTACTCACATCAGCTACAGAGAGCGTGATCACACAATTGTCCGGAACAGCTGATGCTCTCATGCATGTTTTAGTGTTGCTTGTCTCTAAGCGAGCATAGAAGTAATTTAGCTCATCTGGTAGGCTTGTGTCACTGGACAGCTCGCAGATGTGCTTCCCTTTGTAGTCTGTAATAGTTTGCTAGCCCTGCCACATCCTACGAGTGTTGGAGCCGTTGTAGTACAATTCATTCTTAGTCCTGTATTGACGCTTTGCCTGTTTGATGGTTCATCGGACAGCATAGTGGGATTTCTTTTATAAGTTTCCGCGTTAGAGTCCCGCCCCTTGAAAGCGGCAGCTCTACCCTTTAGCTCAGTGCGGATGTTGCCTGTAATCCATGGCTTCTGGTTGGGGTATGTACGTACAGTCACTGTGGGGACGATGTCATCAATGCACTTATTTATGAAGCCAGTGACTGATGTGGTTTACTCCTCAATACCATCAGAAGAATCCCGGAACATATTCCAGTCTGTGCTAGCAAAACAGTTCTGTAGCTTAGCATCTGCTTCATCTGACCACTTTTTTATTGACCGAGTTACTGGTGCTTCCTGCTTTAGTTTTTGCTTGTAAGCAGGAATCAGTAGTATAGAATTATGATAAGATTTGCCAAATGGAGAAAATTAGGTAAAACGGATTTAAGTTTCCCTGCATTAAAGTCCCCGGCCACTAGGAGCGCCACTTCTGGATGAGCGTTTTCCTGTTTGCCTATGGCCATATACAACTCATTGAGTGCAGTCTTATTGCCAGCATCGGTTTGTGGTGGTAAATAGACAGCTACGAAGAATATAGATGAAAACTCTCTTTGTAAATAGTGTGGTCTGCAGTTTATCATGATATACTCTACCTCAGGTGAGGAAAACCTCAAGACTTCCTTGTTTTTTGTTGTTGTTTTTTTTACCCATTTTTCTCCCCAATTTCATGGTATCCAATTGGTAGTTACAGTCTTGTCTCATCGCTGCAACTCCCGTACAGACTCGGGAGAGGCGAAGGTCGAGAGCCGTGCGTCCTCCGAAACACAACCTAACCAAGTCGCACTGCTTCTTGACACAATGCCCACTTAACCCGGAAGCCAGCCGCACCAATGTGCCGGAGGAAACACCGTACACCTGGAGACCGTGTTAGCGTGCTCTGCACCCGGCCTGCCACAGGAGTCGCTAGTGCGCGATGGGACAATGACATTCCTGCCGGCCAAACCCTCCCCTAACCCGGACGACGCTGGGCCAATTATGCGCCACCCCATGGGTCTCCCGGTCGCGGCCGGCTGCGACAGAGCCTGGACTCGGACCCAGAATCTCTAGTGGCACAGCTAGCACCGCTATGCAGTGCCTTAGACCACTTCGCCACTCGGGAGTCCACCAGCTGTCTTTTACAAATATACATAGACCGCCACCCCTTGTCTTACCAGAGGCGGCTGTTCTATCCTGCCGATACAGCTTTAAACCCACCAGCTGTATGTTATTCATGTCGTCGTTCAGCCACGACTCGGTGAAACATAAGATATTGTCGTTTGTAATGTCCCGTTGGTAAGATATACATGATCATAGTTCATCTATTTTATTATCAACTGATTGTACATTGGCTAATAGGACTGATGGTAAAGGCAGATTACTCACTCGCCGTCGGATCCTTACAAGGCACCCTGACTTATGTCCCCGGTATTTTTGTCTCTTTCACCTTGTCGGGTGTCTGAAGTAAATCCTTTACGCCCGACTTGTCAAAGAAAGCAATCTTCTTCCAGTACGAGGTGAGTAATCGCTGTCCTGATATCTAGAAGCTACTTTCGGTCATAATAGATGGTGGCAGAAACATTATGTCCAAAATAAGTTACAAATTACGCGAAAAAACACACAATAGCACAATTGGTTAGGGGACCATAAAACGGCAGCCATATTCTCCGGCGCCATTATCTTGATCTGCAGTTGAAGTCGGAAGTTTACATACACTTAGGTTGGAGTCATTAAAACTAGTTTTTCAACCACTCCACAAATTTCTTGTTAACAAACTATAGTTTTGGCAAGTCGGTTAGGACATCTATTTTGTGCATCACACAAGTCATTTTTCCAACAATTGTTTACAGACAGATCATTTCACTTATAACTCACTGTATCACAATTCCAGTGGGCCAGAAGTTTACATACACTAAGTTGACTGTGCCTTTAAACAGCTTGGAAAATTACAGAAAATGATTTCATGGCTTTAGAAGCTTCTGATAGGCTAATTGACATAATTTGAGTCATTTGGAGGTGCACCTGTGGATGTATTTCAAGGCCTACCTTCAAACTCAGTGCGTCTGCTTGACATCTTGGGAAAATCTGAAGAAATCAGCCAAGATGTCAGAAAAAAATTGTAGACCTCCACAAGTCTGGTTCATCCTTGGGAGCAATTTCCAAATGCCTGAAGGTACCACGTTCATCTATACAAACAATAGTACGCAAGTATAAACACTATGGAACAACGCAGCCGTCATACCGCTCAGGAAGGAGACGCGTTCTGTCTCCTAGAGATGAACGTACTTTGGTGTTAAAAGTGCAAATCAATGCCAGAACAACAGCAAAGGAACTTGTGAAGATGCTGGAGGAAACAGGTACAATAGTATCTATATCCACAGTAAAACGAGTCCAATATCGACATAACCTGAAAGGCCGCTCAGCAAGGAAGAAGCCACTGCTCCAAAACCGCCATAAAAAAGCCAGACTACGGTTTGCAACTGCACATGGGGACAAAGATCGTACTTTTTGCTGATATGTCCTCTGGTCTGATGAAACAAAAATAGAACTGTTTGGCCATAATGACCATTGTTATGTTTGGAGGAAAAAGGGGGAAGCTTGCAAGCGGAAGAACACCATCCCAACCGTGAAGCACGGGGGTGGCAGCATCATGTTTTGGGGATGCTTTGCTGCAGGAGGGACTGGTGCACGTGACAAAATAGATGGCGTCATGAGGACGGTAAATTATGTGGATATATTGAAGCAYCATCTCAAGACATCAGTCAGGAAGTTAAAGCTTGGTCGCAAATGGGTCTTCCAAATGGACAATGACCCCAAGCATACTTCCAAAGTTGTGGCAAAATGGCTTAAGGACAACAAAGTCAAGGTATTGGAGTGGCCATCACAAAGCCTTGACCTCAATCATATAGAAAATTTGTAGGCATAACTGAAAAAGCTTGTGCGAGCAAGGAGGCCTACAAACCTGACTCGGTTACACCAGCTCTGTCAGGAGAAATGGGCCAAAATTCACCCAACTTATTGTGGGAAGCTTGTGGAAGCCTACCCAAAACGTTAGATCCAAGTTTAACAATTTAAAGGCAATGCAACCAAATACTAATTGAATGTATGTCACGCCCTGACCATAGAGAGCCTTTTTATTCTCTATTTTGGTTAGGTCGGGGTGTGACTAGGGTGGGTAATCTAGGTTGTTTTATTTCTATGTTGGCCTGGTATGGTTCCCAATCAGCTGTTTTTACGTTGTCTCTGATTGGTGATCATATTTAGGCAACCATTTTCCCACTGGTTTTTGTGGGATCTTGTTTATGTGTAGTTGCCTGTGAGCACTCCATTGCTTCACGTGTCGTTTATTCTTTATTGTTTTTTGTGCGGTTCACTTCAAATAAAATATGTCGAACCGATTTCACGCTGCGCTTTGGTCCGAGTGTTATTACGACAGTCGTGACAGTGTATGTAAACTTCTGACCCACTGGGAATGTGATGAAAGAAATAAAAGCTGAAATAAATCGTTCTCTCTACTATTATTCTGACATTTCACATTCTTAAAATATAGTGGTGATCCTAACTGACCTAAGACAGGGAATTTTTACTAGTTTTAAATGTCAGGAATTGTGAAAAACTGAGTTTAAATGTATTTGGCTAAGGTGTATGTAAACTTCCAACTTCAACTGTATATAAAGCAAGTAAATGTAGCTGGATATTTCGGGGGGATATCTTGTTTTCTGTGGGGTGTGCAATAGACAGATTTTTTTCCCTAAATATCAGTGAGCAGCCTATTTCATGTAACATACATCGGCTTTACAGAATAAACAGAAATTAATGGATTAAGATATTCTTCTGCTGACAACAATCTTATCTCACCATATCTTATAAATAAACAGCAGGGGCCTGCTTTGATGCTCACAAGCTCACACTCTCTGTGACACAAAAGGACATCTATAGTAAACCCATGTGCACACACACACACACACTCTCAAGGCCTGTATCTGTATGAGTGTAGTCAGGGAGCCATCTGCAGTGTCTGTCTGTGTGTTTGCCCTGTACTCCCCCAGCATCCATTACCATCCACGTCTCCACACCCCAGCTCCTTCAAAGAACCCAGAGAGGAGACACCCTACTGGGGCTGGAGACATCCACAGAGACTGTTGACATCCACAGCCAGTCTCAAGGACAATACATAGATCTAACTGAGAAGCTATAAACTTGAGCAAGAATGGGCTTCTGTAATTAATCTAATTGGTTTTGGTGTTAAAAGTGGAGGGGAATGAAAGGTGATGGCTTGCTGGTTGCAGCTGATTAGAGGTA
Organism: Salvelinus sp. IW2-2015; assembly: GCF_002910315.2. Taxonomy (NCBI): domain Eukaryota; kingdom Metazoa; phylum Chordata; class Actinopteri; order Salmoniformes; family Salmonidae; genus Salvelinus; species Salvelinus sp. IW2-2015. The sequence continues at coordinate 31,009,813 of NC_036862.1, forward strand.
GTGGCTGAAATCTATAGAGGTCTATTCAGCCCGAGGCTAGTGGGATGAGGTCAGCTGTCCTGTTTAATTATTCACCAGTTTAGATCACTTTCCCACTTTCTATTTTCTCTCCATCTCTTTCGCTTTTCTTCTTTGTCGCTGTCTTTCTGTCTCTCTCTCAGTCTCTCTTTGTCACTGTCTTTCTGTCTCGCTCGCTCTGTCTGTCTGTCTTTCTCTGTCAGTGTCTGTCTCTTTCTCTCTGTTTCTCTGTCTCTCTTTCTCTTCCCCCTCTCTGTCTTCTACCTCTCCCTCCAGTACTTCTCTCTTTCCCCTCTTCACCTCTTCCTGTGGTGTGACATATTGTGCTCTCACTTCTCAACACTTACCCTGACCCTGGCAGTCCTTGGTTCTAGCAGTCCTGACCCTGGCAGTCCTTGATCCTGGCAGTCCTGGCCCTGGCAGTCCTTGATCCTGGCAGTCCTGATCCTGGCAGTCCTGACCCTAGAAGTCCTTGATCCTGGCAGTCCTTGGTTCTAGCAGTCCTGATCCTGGCAGTCCTGACCCTGGCAGTCCTTGATCCTGGCAGTCCTGACCCTAGCAGTCCTTGATCCTGGCAGTCCTTGATCCTGGCAGTCCTGATCCTGGCAGTCCTTGATCCTGGCAGTCCTTGATCCTGGCAGTCCTTGATCCTGGCAGTCCTTGATCCTGGCAATCCTTGATCCTGGCAATCCTTGATCCTGGCTGTCCTTGATCCTGGCTGTCCTTGATCCTGGCAGTCTTTGACCCTGGCAGTCTTTGACCCTGGCAGTCTTTGACCTTGGCAGTCTTTGATCCTGGCAGTCCTTGATCCTGGCAGTCCTTGATCCTGGCAGTCCTTGACTCTGGCAGTCCTTGACCCTGGCAGTCCTTGACCGTAGCAGAACCAACTCACCAGTTGGCTAAAGTGCATGATGCACCTCCAATCCACATAGGTCGAAAAATAAAGAGGAAATGACTCCCAGTTGGGAGTCAGATTGAGTCAGCATCCAGATGGCATACTATTCGCCCCTCATTCACTGAATCAGTCCTTCAGTAGGAGATGTTAACCAGAGCTGAAGTGCGCCATGTTGTTATGATCTCCCGTTTCATCATTCTGCCTGCAGGTAAATCTACTGTCATCAAATATACATTCATTTATGTGTCTTCAGAGAGTTTCACTTAATCCACATACAATATTCATAATCAGCCATGTCGAGTTGATATCGTAGAGTCTGAAAGCTGAAGGAGAGCTGTTAGCTAACTAACACAAATCCCAATAGAGCTGTTATTCTTCAGCCAACCTTTCTCTGAAGGATCACCCCTGAAGTTACCCCCCCCCCCAGTCCACTGTACCATCTCTTTCATTTAAGACGGCTTCGCCACCACTTCCATTTATGAGATTGTCTGTCTGGTAGCAATCACATAATCCCATCATGTTTTTTCTCTCTCTTCATTGGTCATGACTCATGCCACTTGGTCCCTGTGAGAAAGGCTGCTCATGGCTCTCGTCTCGATGTGTCTTGTTGTAATTAAAGACAAAATTGTTTTGATGCCAGTGTAATCACATTAGTCTGTGATGGAGGAAAGGAGAGGGAGAGAGACAGAGAGAAAGAGATGGAGAGTGAGGGAGATGGAAAAGAGAGAAAGGGAGAGAGAGGGGTGAAATTGGACTTGTTGCTCCAGCGACACAGCCACCATGACAGTCAGTGTTGTCGTTGTTATTATGAGCTGAGAGCTGTCACAATGCATCACCCTCAGAGCTGCTGCCCAGGAGCACCCATACGTAAAATGTATGCACGCATGACTGTAAGTCACTTTGAATAAAAGCGTCTGCTAAATGGCATATATTATTTTTATTATTATTATTATTATTATTATTATTATTATTATTATTATATTATGTAATATATGTCGTTCCATTTCTTGGCCTGTCAGAACCACCGACGGGGTAAATATGGCTCAATTATATGTGTGGAGGTCCTATGGTTGGTTTGGTGTGCCTTCCGCTATGCGTGGACATACACTGTGCATCACCTCATCTTGTAGAGAAACACTGTCCACTGATATCATGTTGTTGATTCGTACTAGAAGCCTAATTGTAAATATCTATATTTTAAACTGACTAGTAGGACTATACAGTGGCAGATGACATATTACTTGTTGTTTTACCACTGGCTAAGGGGCTGGGGTGGGCTCAGGCCTTTATCTGACAGTGGGAATCCTCTTCCTCCTCATGATGTGTCCCACCGTTCCTCTTCTACTGCATGAGACTGGTAGTTTCTCCTTCTCTTCTATTGGTCAGACACACTGGGTTAAATCTGCATACAGCTCCTAGAGCTCCATCCATTCCACCTAATGAAGGGAGCAGAGCTGGGGATCATTAGTGCTTTTGGAGCCATGATTTGTTTTGCAGCGTTCAGTATTTGTTTTGGGTGTTTAATGCTGACATTTATCTTGGGTGACAGTCCAGTACATCAGCACATACTGATAAGTATTATACTAATGCTAAAATGTTTATTTTATTCTCCTGAGCCATTTACTTTATGTTCATATTCTTATATTTTATTATTTCTTATTGTTGTTGCATTGTAGAGAAGGAACCCTCAAGTAAGCATTTAGTTGGCCAGTGTATACCATGTGTATCCTGTACATACGACTAATACAACTTGAAGAGTGACCTTAATGTCATACAAAACCAATGTTTCTGCTCTAAGCTGTGGGCCATTCGTCTGTTGTAGGTTGGCCTTACGAAGGGACTTGTTGTTAACATGGTCTAATTAATCTTAACTGTATTCCCAACACCACACAACACACACACACACACACACACACACACACACACACACACACACACACACACACACACACACACACACACACACACACACACTTGTGTTGAGTGTCTTTGTGACAGCACTCAGGCTCCTGTGTCCATTGGAGCAGGTTTTTCGTTCCCTCCTCCTCTCCTTTCTCTCTGTTTTCCTGGTGTTTCTCCTCCCGTCACTCTGCTAAACGCATTTCACCCGAGTCATTATATTGTAGCAGGATGGCTGGTATTCCAATTGATTCCTCTGTCCACTCTCATTTAGTTTACAAGAGATCAGAGTTCCCAAGAGCTTCCCAAGTTTTTTTTCTCCCTTTTTGATTAAGAGGATGTACAAATAAGACCGCAAACTCCCATCGATGCATGCCCATCTATTTATTGACTTTTAAGGATGCATCTTGCCCGCTGCTCCCCCGTGGTCTCTCCCAAGGAGAAGCAAGGATAGGTTTATTTCTCCCTCCCTCCCTGCCTACTGCTAGCCTAGCAAACAGAGCAGACAGACTGGCAGGCTAAAAAATGAGCCCCATTGACAAGTTTTGTCGTGGCGCTTGGCTCTGGTTATTAATGGATGCGGAAGGGGACCCATTTATCAGCCAGAGGAGAATTTAATTGACACCGGCTTTGATTTTATTGTGTCCGCTGTTGTCTGCGCCTGTCACAGGTTTTCCCCCCTCACCTCCCTCCTCTCGCTTTCCTCTGAAAGGTGTTTGATTGCGGTTCGGAGCCGGGACTTGTCAGAGGTGACGCATGGGAACACACACACACACAAGCCTAACGGGTTACACGTGTACGCTCTTACAGACACGCTCATGAAGGCCCAGGGTCAGTCCTTGTGAAAAGGACCATGCTGTTTTAGATTCTCCTGAAATTAAATCCATCCAAAAGTCCTTTTGAAGGAAGGATGTCACAAACAAACAGACAAATGCACACACAGTAACACACAAACCAACAGCAATAAACAACATACACACACTCAAAGACAAAGCATGACGGAACCCCCCCCCCCCGGCCCTCACACACTCTGATGGAGAGCAGGAATTGGATGCCATTTGTGACAGCACTGTCATAGTTTCTGTGTGTATGCAAATGATTTTTCACACTTGGGAGTAAATTGAATGGGTGTTTTGGAGTGGGAGAACGAGAGAAAGAGAGGGAGAACGAGAGAGCGAATGAGAGAGGCGAAGCGCCCTAAATGAGAAAAACAAACCAGTCTGTGCGCCTCCAACGTTTTTCATCAACTTTGAATGCTACTTTATTTTCTCAATCATTCATATAGTTTCAGCAACTGGTACAGTGTATCTTTATTTACACAGTGCAGAGGGGGGAGTATTTTGTTCTATGGAAAGATCTCTGTTACATTCTGAATAAATACTTCATCTGTATTCACGGACATTGCCCCTTCAACAGATTTGTAGACTGTATTTGCCTTGAGGTGAAATGCAATACTGTTATTTTGAGTGCTTATCTTTTTATTACTAGACGAATCAATACCGCAAGACATCGTTAGGATCATTATTTGGCTTCCTTGGTGTGTGTGTCTGTATGTACGCGTGCATGTGTGTGTTTGCCCTTGAGGTGCGTGATTGTGTGGGTCTGTCTGTCTGTCTATAAGAGAAAGGGCCACAGGCTGTATACAAGCAGAACCCTTCCTTCCTCTCTCTATTCACTGTGTGCTTCCCTTATTTACTGGTCCTCTGCAGGGGATGGAAGCCACGGTATTAATATGTGATTTGGTCATGTTCCTCTTCCTTTTAAATACATCCAACCGCCCGGGGGCAGACTGGGCCTCTTGACGCAAAGGTCAGTTGACGACTCATTGATTCAGCATTTGAATTGTATTTGCGCTGCGGCGCTCCGATGGGAACTGGCATTAAGGCTGGCTGTTTCAGCCTCTTTGTTTAGTGAGAGGCTGTGAATGTCTCTCTGTCTGGGGCGGGGGTGGGGGGTGTCTGCAGAGACCGCCGTGCGGTTAGCCGCCGCCAGCAACTAAGTGTGAGATCCATCCCGACGCCTTGGTAATGACCACTACCACCTATTACTGCACCCCAGATTGGAAATCCATGT
>NC_036862.1:31015542-31018806 GCF_002910315.2 Salvelinus sp. IW2-2015
CTAAATAACGGTCATCTTCACCATTACATCGGTACTACAACTACCATCATCATTACCACTACTACCACCACCACCATCACTAAACTGCTATCATTACCATTACCATTACTATTTGGAATGATAAACAATAATAATAGTAATAACAATAACAGTAATAAGAATAACAGTAATAATAAGTAAGTTACTGCTTACTATGCAGATGTTATTATTCAGTGTCCCTCAGGCTATGGCAGGCAAATACATATTTGGCTGCAAGAGGAGCAATTGCTCCTTCGCCCATGAGTATTTTTAGTTTTTCCTCTGGGTTTAATAAGTTAAAATTTGGAATAAATGTAGTCATTTCTGTGAATAATGAATCTCTTTGTGAGGAATATTTCTCACAGTAAAGGAGAAAGTGCATCTGTCTCTACTTCCCCTGTCGTGCAGTGACCACATACACGCTCCTCTTTGGGTAGCCATGTCTTTTTATGTCTGCCGGTTTCTATTGCCAATCGGTGGTCACTCAGCCTGTACTTGGTAAGGATCTGTCTCTGCTTCGTATCTCTGACAGAGTAGAGATAATCAGCCAATTCATATTCTCTGTTTAGGGTCAGATAGCAATTTAGTCGGCTTTGGGATTTTGTTTCGTTTTTCCAATGTTGTAAATATGAGTCCTTTGATTGGTTCATGATTTTGTTTATTGGAATTCTTTCTTTTGAAGCAGTGCTGGTGTCAGCTTGGTTGGTAAGGTCCAACACCAGCTGACTGAGAGCGCTCGTTTCTGGGCTCAGCTCTTGGGTTTGAAGTGCTTTAAATTGCAGACTCGAATTTGGACTTGAATTTAGATGTAGCCAAAATTTTTATGATCTTTTCTGTATTTTCATTATTACTGGAAAGCGGCCCAATTCTGCCCTACATGCATTAGTTGGTGTATTTCTCTGGACTTGTAGGATTTCCCGACAGAATTCTGCATGTAGGGCTTCAATTGGATGTTTGTCTCACATTTTAAAGTCCAGTTTATTGAGTGGCCCCCAAACCTCACTTCCGTAAAGAGCTATTGGTAGGATTACACTGTCAAATATTTTGGTCCAAATTCTAATTGGGATGTTGATTTTGAATAATTTCATTTTTATTGCATACAATGCTCTGCGGGCTTTTTCTTTGAGTGCATTCACTGCCCTATTAAAGTTTCCCGATGCAGATATGGTCAAACCAAGGTAGGTGTAATTTTTTGTGTGTTCAATTATGGTGTTGTTCAGGGTGAATTTATATTTGTGTTTCTGACATCTGTTTTGTTTTTGGAAAATCATGATTTTAGTTTTTGGGAAATTTACAGCCAGGGCCCAATTATGGCAATATTGCTCTAGAATATTAATGTTCTGTCGAAGACCTTTGGTTGGTGATAGAAGTACCAAGTCATCAGCATATAGCAGGTATTTCACCTCTGTGTCAAATAGTGTGAGTCCTGGGGCTGGAGAATGGTCCAACATGTCTGCTAATTCATTGATATAAATGTTGAAAAGATTTGGACTCAAACTACAGCCTTGTCTCACACCTCGACATTGTGAAAAGAATTCTGTTCTTTGGTTTTTGATTTTTATTGCACACTTGTTTTCTGTGTACATACATTTTATTAAGTCATACACCTTACCACCAAGCCCACTTTGTAGAATTTTGTAGAATAGCCCTTCGTGCCAAATAGAATCAAATGCTTTTTTAAAGTCAATAAAGCAAGCAAAGATTTTACCCTCTTTTTTTTGGTGGACGTGTTTATTAATTAGTGTGTGTAAGGTGTATATATGGTCAGTAGTGCGATGGTTAGGGAGAAAGCCAATTTGACATTTAGTTATTACATTTTTTTCTTGAAGAAAGGTTTGAATTCTTGAATAAAAAATGCTACAGAAAACCTTTCCCAAGTTACTGTTTACACAAATTCCCCTGTAATTATTGGGGTCTGATTTGTCTCCACTTTTGTGGATAGGGGAGATGAGCCCCTGGTTCCAGACATCAGGGAAGCAGCCAGAAGTTAAAACCATGTTGAACAATTTAAGCACAGCATTTTGCAACTCAGGTGTGAGAGATGGAGGCGACGGTCTCAGTGCCGGAGGTTTTGTGGGATGTTTTTTGTGTATACACAGTCTTATCTGTGCAGAGGATGGGAGAGAATGGCTCACTGTCATGTGACTGACTCTCTGAGTGATTCACACTGAGACCTTTAAGCTCGAAGCTCCGCTAGAGGTAGTGGGTGAGATTGCGTAATCGATCTGCGACTGAGGGTTATGCTCGTCCTCTATGCCAGTTAAGTCCACGTTTAGTCAGTTGCCTGTTTTTGCTTCCCCTTGGGAATGCTCTCTTCTCTCCTCTGTTGGCTTGTTCTTACTTTTCCCGTCTCACGATTGAGACAGGTAAATTTCTCTTAATTGTCGTGGTACATTAGTGTTTTCTCACTTTGTGCGTCTTGTGGCGGTATGAATCAGAGATACAGTGTCAGAGAAGGGGAGGCTAACCTGTGAGGTTCCACAGCTAGGGCCTACATAGGACAGTACTGTATTCTGCCTTGGAGATTCGCTGTCGTAGTATTAAAGGATGGTTCATGTTTTGTCAAGGTCGCATTATTTCTTCTGTTGTTCAACCACTTCTTCAGTAATGATGAATTCGTATATCGTAACTTGTTGTATCGGTTGCTACGAATTACATAACATTACTCTGTCATAATATTCTGTACATTGGTCTCTTCATCTCTCTTCTCCTTCTGCGTCTCTCGATTCTCTTCCCTTCTCTTCTCATTCTCTCAATTCATCACAAGTTATGGCATGAAACATATGTACGCAAGAATGAAGTAGATTAAAAATAATGAACAGTGAGCATGTACACTCACAAAGGTAAAGGAAGAGCATAAATGTCATATTATGGATATATTACAGTGTTGTATACGATTGGTCATAGTTAAAGTAGCAAAAGGGAAATACAGAACATAAATATGGGTGTATTGACATATGTGGTGTTTGTTCTTCACTGGTTGCTCTTGTCTTGGCAACAGGTAACATCTTTGCTGCTGTTGTGAGGGCAACACTGGTTGGTATTCAACCCATAGATATGGGGTGTCTACAAATATGGATTGGTTTTCTAATTCTTGTGTCTGTGTATTCTGAAGAGAAATTATGTGCTGCTTATATATGGTCATGACATTTGGGCAGGAGGTTTAGGAAGTGCAAGCTCAAGTTTCCACCTCAATTGTGTTGGGCAGTGGGCAATTAGTCTTTCTCTCTCTTTCTTCCTTGTTGA
>NC_036862.1:31018831-31029458 GCF_002910315.2 Salvelinus sp. IW2-2015
AACTGCCTCCGCTGTTCTTTGAATACAAGGGCTTTGGTATTGGCTATGAATACCCTCACTCTAAATATCAAAAGGCATCATTACTTAAGGCTAGTATTGCTACTATAATAATAGCAGACGTGGTTGCGAAAGTATTGCACCCCTTTTGGCATTTTCCGATTTATTGTTGCTTACAACCTGGAATTGAAATGTTTTTGGGGGGGTTTGTAAATTTCAGCTTACAGTCAACATGCCTACACTTTGAAGATGCTAAATATTTTTCTATTGTGAAACAAACAAGAAATAGATCAAACTGAAAATTGAGGGTGCATACTATTCGAACACCCCCCAAAGTCAATACTTTGTAGACCATACCTTTTGCAGCATTACAGCTGGCAAGTCTTTGGGGTATGTCTCTATAGCTTGGCACAATCTAGCCACTGGTGGGATTTTGCTATTCAAGGCAAAACTGCTCCAGCTCTTCAGTTGGATGGGTTCCGCTGGTGTAACAGCATACACAGATTCTCAATTGGATTGAGGTCTGGGCTTTTGACTAGGCCATTCCAAGACTTTAAATGTGTCCCTTAAAAACACTCGAGTGTTGCTGTAGCAGTATGCGGGTCATTGTGCGCTGGAAAGGTGAACTCATCCCAGTCTCAAATCTCTGGAAGACGGAAAAAGTCAGGTGTTCCTCAGAATTTCCCTGTATTTAGTGCCATCCATATTCCTTCAATTCTGCCGAGGTTTCCCGCTTGCAATGAAAACATCCCACATGATGTGCAACCGATGCTTCTGTGGGGATGGTGTTCTCAAACAAGGGTGATGAGAGGTTGTTGTTTTTTTTTTTTTTCTCTTTAAGCAATGGCTTTTTTCTGGCCAGCGACCTCTCTGTAAAGCTCAGCTCTGTGGATGGTGTGCGGCTTATAGTGGTCCCTATGCAGATAACTTCGATCTCAGCTGTGGCGCTTTGTAGCTTTCAGGGTTATCTTTGGCTCTAGTTTGTTTGCCTTTTCTGCTTTAATGCCTCCAGTCTTGCTGGTTCCTGGTGAGTTTTGGTTGGGGCCGCCTCTCTTGTGCAGGTTTGTTGGTGGTGCTATTCTTCCCATTTTGTTTAAATTGGACTTAAAGGTGCTGGCTCCGTGGAATGTTAAAAAGTTTCTGATACTTTTTTTTTTATACCCACCTGAATCCTGCAACTTCCTCCCAACTTTGTCCTGAAGTTTGTTTGAGCTCCGTGGGGCTTCATGTGCGCTTTGCTTGGTGTGCCTTGCTTAGTTTGGTGTTGCAGATCTGGGCCTTTCAGAAGGTGTTTTATTACTCAAGATCTGTGAACAGCTCATGTGACACTTAGATTGCACGCAGGTGGACTTTATTTAATACTAATTATGTGACTTATCTGAGGTAATTGGTTGCACCAGATCTTATTTTAGGGAATTGCGTAGCAGAGGGGGAAATTGACAACGCACGACACTTTTCATTGTTTATTTTAGAGATTTTTTGAAACGTAATTTTTTTCATTTCGCTTCACTCAGTTTTGGACTATTTTCGTGTATGTCATTATGACTCCAAATAAATGCATTTAAATTACAGGTTGTTAATGCAACAAAATAGTAAAGTCTGTCAAGTATGAAAGGAAAGGTGAGGGGAGTCTCTTTTAGCAGTAGAAGCAATCTGAATAAAAAGCATTCTATCTGTGTGTTGCTAAAATTTTTGTACTTCTGACATGTGTGCTGCTGCCATGTTATGTTGTGTCGGTAGGTGCTCTTTTATGTTATTGTTGTGGTGTTCTCTTGTGTGAATGTGTGTTTTGTTCTAGTTTTTTATTTTTTGCGATCTTTGGTAGGGCTCGTCATTGTTAATAAATTGTGTTCTTAATTGACTTGGCTGGTTAAATAAGGTTAAAAAAATGTTTTTTTTATTTTTTAATTTATGTATATGTCTGTCTACTCAGGGTGATCTAACCTGTGCAGATCCTCATCAAGATACTGAATTCTGGTCGTTTTGACTCCTCTTCCTCTCTGTTGTGGTGTGAGCCGACTCTGCAGTCCTGTCAAGGCTATGGGGAGCTCAAGCAGGGCAGGCAGGTTGTCAGGTTCGTGGTCAGGAATCTCTGAGCTGCGGCACAGTCTGACTCTGAAAGCCACAGCACTCTCAGTGTTGACATACACCGCCTGATAAAGGTTAAATTGTGTAGCAGCAGATCAGTGGGAGGCTGCTGAGAGGAGAGCACAGGTTTGCTGAGCAGCAGGGTTTTGGCTGCACTTAATTGGGCGAGGACGGGCTCATAGTCATGGTGGAACAGAGCTTTGGAATGGCTCGAAACCATGGTATCCAACAATGTATCAAACTATAATCATTCCACGCTATTGCTCCAGCCATTACCACGAGCATCTCCCCAATAAGGTGCCAGCGAACCACCTGTGGCCTGCAGCATAACCTATTAGCAGTCATTAGTATTTATTGCCATGCTAACTTCGACGTATGCACAAACATGACTTTGATAAGGCCGTTAGTTACAGCCTCGTCGTTAAGCAACCCCCTCCCGGAGCGAATTGATTGGCTACCTGCCTCGTCCAATGCTGAGGGGGGAGCTGACTTTGTCAATAGTGCTGTGAACTCTGACAGAGACAGCAGACCAGATCGTTTCCTCATCCCTACACCCTGGGTTTGGAAAGGTAGCAGAGAGAAGGAAAGACAAGAGAGTGGAAGATAGCGAGAGACTAATGAAGAGATACTGAGTACATCACATTTCAAGGTGCATTTAGGACACTTTCGACGCAGGCCCAAAGCAAATGTTTGATTTTCAGCAAGCAACTTATCTATAATTTGAGGGAGAAGAAGAACTAGGACTCACAACACTGTTCTTGGTGGTTAGTGTAGGAGGTGCAGTGTACCCTCCACCTCTACTCCTAGCAGGGGATATGAGAGAGCTGTATTGTGGAGTAGATATCTCCAGCAAAGGGCAGGTGTGTTAACACTCCCTCCCACATACCTCTCTCCCTCCCTCTCTCTCCTGCTCCACACTACCCAGCGGCGGCGGCTACCTCTCAGCTGGTGAGAAATTGCTCCTGACAGCTGATTTGTTGGTTGTCAGAAGTGGTCGGTGTGGCGCTGATAAGGTTGGGGGGCGGTGTTGGGAGGGGATATATGGAGGACCCAGGCCATCCTCAAAGGCAGAAAGCATTACGCTGCCCGGGGGCCTCAACAGACACATGGAAATGTCTTTCTCTCTAGAAATCACAGGGGACACTTCCTCATATGCATAGCACACACCCCGAATGCTCTCTTTAAAGAGCCCACTTGCTCACGCAACAACACACCACCTCAACACTCCCTTTTAGCTGTGTCTTCTTGGATTTGTGCCTATTCCCCTATCGCAGGAAACCTGTTGAAGTCTCTCTCTATGGATCTCTGAGAGCGCCACAGATAAACGAGTCCTTTGTGGACGTGAAATGAAACATCTTCTCTCTCAGCGCTACACATTCATGAGCTGCTGTATATACATGTACAAGCCAGCGTGAACCAACCGTATACAACATGATGCACTTTTACACGATACAGAACTATTCACTTTACAGACGTTTTCATTTCCTCCTTCTCTACCTGCTGCCTTTAAACAGAACGAATGTGCAGCGGTTGTCTTTGATTTGATTCATCACTAATGGGGACCGGGGGAGGCCCCAGAGGCCCCAGTACACGGGGCCAGGAGTAATGTGCTCTGTACTGGATGAATGACGGGACTGATTGCAGATGGGAGGCAGAGCCCTAGTTTTTGATTAGCTGACACAGCGGGAACACGCAGCGGTGCTTAAGTGAATGAGAGCAGAGGATACATACAGAGGGAGAAAGGCCCGAGGCTGACAGACCCAGACCAGAGCGAACTGACAGGAGGGAGGGAGGGAGAGAGAGAGAGAGATTATAAAATCCAAGTACACAAACAAATATGCGGTTAAAATTGGCAAGAAACAGTCAGGCAGGGATGCAGCTTAAGCTCCACCCTCTTCAACCTATATATCAACGAATTAGCGAAGGCATTAGAACAGTCTGCAGCATCCGGCCTCACCCTACTAGAATCTGAAGTCAAATGTCTACTGTTTGCTGATGATCTGGTGGTTCTGTCACCAACCAAGGAGAGCCTACAGCAGCACCTAGATCTTCTGCACAGATTCTGCCAGACGTGGGTCCTGACAGTAAATCAAAAATAATGGTGTTCCAAAAAAGGTCCAGTCGCCAGGACCACAAATACAAATTCCATCTAGACACCATTGCCCTAGAGCACACAAAGAACTATACATACCTGGGCCTAAACATCAGCGCCACAGGTAACTACCACAAAGCTGTGAACGAGCTGAGAGACAAGGCAAGGAGGGCCTTCTATGCCATCAAAAGGAACATACAATTCGACATACCAATTATCAATTTGTGACCTGTTGCCACAAGAAAAGGGCAACCAGTAAAGAACAAACACCATTGTAAATACAACCCAAATTTATGTTTTTTCCCTACTTTAACTAGAGAGAGAGAGAAACTATGGAGAGAGAGAGAGAAACTATATATAGAGAGATATAAACTAGAGATGGAGAGAGAGAGAAACTAGAGATGGAGAGAGAGAGAAACTAGAGAGGGATAAACTAGAGAGAAACTAGAGAGAGAGAGAAACTAGAGAGAGATAAACTAGAGAGGAACTAGAGAGAGAGAGAGATAAACTAGAGAGGAACTAGAGAGAGAGAAACAGAGAACTAGCGAGAGAATAACTAGAGAGGAACAGCACGCGAGGGAAACTAGAGAGAGAGAAACTAAAGAGAGAGGAGAGAACTAGAGAGGAATACAGAGAGAGAGAAACTAGAGAGAGAACTGCAGAGAGAGAGATAAACTAGAGAGGAACTAGAGAGAAGAGAGAAACTAGAGGGAAAGAGAGGAGAAACTGAGAGAACTAGAGAGAGAGAGAAACTAGGAGAGAGACAGAGAGAAACAGAGAGCAGGAGAACACTACAGAAGGAGAGAAAAATCGAGAAGAGAGACTAGAGAACTAGTATGAAGAGATAAACTAGAGAGAGAGAGAACTAGAGGAGAGAAATAGAGAGACACTAGCAGAGAGAGAACATAGAGAGGAGAGATAACTAGAGAAGAGAACTGAGCAGAGAAAAGATGAGAGAGAGAAACTAGAGGCAGAGAGAGAAACTAGAGAAGAGAGGATAGAAACTGAGAGAGAGAGAACTAGAGGAACACTAAGCTAAGAGAGAGAAACTAAGAGAAACAGAGAGAAACTAGCGAGAGAGAGAGATATTAGAGAAACTAGACAGAGAGAGAAACTAGAGAGAGAGAACTAGAGAGAGAGATAGAGAGAGAGAACTAGAGCAGACGAGAAACTAAGAAGAGAGATGAGAAAGAACAAAGAGAGAAAACTAGAGAGAGAGAAGAGATAAACTAGAGAAACAGAGAGAGAGAAACTAGAGCTGAGAGAAACTAAGAGAGAGAGAGAAACTAGCGAGAGAGAGAGATAATAGAGAAACAGAGCGAGAGGAACTAGGCGGAGAGAGAGCTAGAGAGAACTAGCGAGAACTAGTGTGGAGAGAGATAGTTAAAGAGAGAAACTAGAGAGAGAGAGAGAGAGAAACTAGAGAGAAACTAGAGACAGAGAGAGACTAGAGAGAGAGAGATAGCGAAACGAACTAGAGAGAAAACTAGCGAGAGAGAGAGAACTAGCGAGAGAGAGAAACTAGACAGAGAGAGAGAGAGCAAACTAGAGGAGAGAAACTAGAGAGAGAGAGAGAGAAACGAGAGAGTAGAGAGAGAAACTAAAGAGAGAGACTAGAGAGAGAGAGAACTAGGAGAGAGAGAAACTAGACAGAGGGAGAGAAACTAAGAGAAACTAGAGAGAGAGAAACAGAGAGGAAACTAGAAGAGAGAGAGAGAAACTAGAGAGAAAGAGAGAAACTAGAGAGAGAGCAACTAGAGAGGAGAGAGAAACTAGAGAAGAAACTAGCGAGAGAGAGAGAGAAACTAGAGAACTAGAGAGAGAGAAACTAGAGCGGAGAGAACTAGAGAGAGAGAGAGAGACTAGAGAGATAGACGAGAGAGAGGAACAACTAGGAAATCTAGAGGAGAGATAACTAGAGCGAGAGAAACTAGCGAGAACGTTGGGAGAGAGAGTAACTAAGAGAGAAACTAGAGAGAGAGAGATGAGAGATAGAGAGAGAACTAGAGAGCAGAGAGAGAAACTAGAGAGAGAGCAGAGGAGGAAACTAGAGAGAAACTAGCTGAGAGAGAGAACTAGCGAGAGAGAGAAAGTAGACAGAGGGAGAGAGAACTAGAGAGGCGGAGAGGGAGAGCAGAGAGAACTAGAGAGAGAGAGATCGAGAAAATAGAGCAGATAGAGGAGAAGCTAAGAGAGAGAGATACTAGCGAGAGAGGAGAAAATAGACGAGAAGACTAGAGACTGAGAGAAGAGAAACTAGAGAGAACTTGAGAGAGAGAGAGAGAAACTAGAGAGAGAGAGAGAAACTATGAGAAGAGAGAGAGAATATAGAAGAGAGAGAGAAACTAGAGCGAGAGAGTAGATAGAGATCAGGAGAGAAACTAGAGACAGAGAGATAAACTAGAGACAGAAACTAGGAGAGAAACTAGCGACGAGAGATGAAACTAGAGACAGAAACAGAGCGAGGTGAGAGAAACTAGAGACATAGAAACTAGAGAGACGATATCGCTACGTAGCCTAGGAGAGAAGCTTAGAAATAAAACTAAGAGACCGAGAACTAGAGAGAGCAGATAAGACGAACGCGGAAACTAGCACGAGAGAAGTAAAACGCTAGAGAGAAACTAGAGATCAGAAACTAGAGAAGAGATAAACTACCAAATAATTAGAGACGAGAGACATAACACTAGAGACACGATAACTAGAGAGAAACTAGAGCAGAAATCTAAGAGAGAGAAAGATACAGCAAATAAACTAGAACAGAACATAGAGAGAGAGAGAAGGGTAGAGAGAACTTAGAGACAGAGGAGAGAGAATGGCAGAGACAGAGATAAACTTAGAGAGAAAACTAGAGAGAGAGAGGAGATAACTAGAATAAACTAGAGAAAGAAACAGCATAGGAGAGAGAAAATCTAGAGTGGAAATAGAATGAGAGATAAACTACAATAAGGACTAAGGATAATCCTAAAGAGAGAGAGAAAACTAAGAGAGAGAGCAGAACTAGCGAGAGATACGAAGTAGATACTAGAGAGAGAAATGATGAGAGGAGAGAAACACCTAGAGTAAGAAACGAGCAGAGGGGATAAACTGAGAGAAACTTTCAGGGAAGAAGAGACTAGATGCGAGAAACCTTATATAGAGAGAGAGAAGGATCGATGATTGCTACAGGAGGGAGAAAGTACATAAGGGAGAGGAGAGATGAAACGTAGAGACGATGAGAACCACTCCAGAAGAGAGAGAGACATAGATGGAGTAGAGAGAGCCATAACTGAAGTAGAAAGTAAGGAGAGAGAGATACAACTTAGCAGAAACTACGAGAGAGAGAAAAGCAGCGAGAGAATAGAGAGGGAGAGAAACTAGTAAGTAAACTCACGGCCGCGAGAGAGAGAGATAACACTGGAGAAAACTAGGGAGAGAAGAGAACTAGAGGAAATGCGTGAGAAAGAACTAGAGAGGAACGAGCGAGGAAAAAGATAGAGAACCAGAGGAGAGATGAACTGAGGGACGTAGAGACGACGAAGAAATCCAAGAGAGAAAGAAACTAGATGAGAAACTCAGCAGTAAAGATCTAGAACACGAAGGGAGAGAAACTAGAGAATCTATGATAGAGAGTAGAAACTAGATGAGGAAATACGGGTATGAAGAGAGAGAGACGAACTACGGAGATAGAATATGAAGAGAGAGATAACCTATCAGGAGAAAGAGAAAATGAGAGAGAAAACTATGAGAGAGGAGAAGAAGAGAGAGAACTAGAAGAACTGAGAAGAGAGAACTAGGAAGGAAGAGAGAAGAGACTGCAGAGAAGGAGAGAACTAGAGAAAGAGAGAGAAACTAGGAGGAACTCGAGACGAGAGGAAAACTAGAGAGAGAACTAGAGAAGAGAGAGAAACTAGAGACGAACTGAGGATGACAGAGAGAGGGAACAGAAAACTAGAGAGAAAACTAGAAGACAGAGGAGATCAATCTAGAGAAGAAAACTAGAGACCAGAAACTAGAGAGACTGAGACAAGATACTAGAGAGAGAGAAGAAGAGGTGAGAACTAAGAGAAGGAAATAAATAAAGAGAGAATAGAGACAGAAACAGAGAGAGAGATAAACGAGAGAGAAATAGAGGAGAGAAGAGAACTAGAGAGACAGAAACTAGAGTGAGAGAGAGTAAACTAGAATAAACCACCTAGACGAAACAGAAGAGAGAGATAACTAGAGAGAACGTAGAGAGAGAGATAAACTAGAGAGAGAGAGATCACTAAGAGGAAAACTAGAGAAGAGAGAGAGAAATATGAGAGAGAGAGAGAAACTAGAGAGAGAGAGACCTAGAGACAGAGAGAGAAACTAGAGAGAGAGAGAGATTGAAACAGAGAGAGAGAGAGGAGAACTAGAAATAACTAGAGAGAAACTAGAGAGAGAGAGAAGCTAGAGAGAAATTAGAGAGAGAGAGAAACTAGAGACACGAACTAGAGAGAGAGATAATAACTGAGAGAAAACTATGAGAGAGGATAAACTACAAATAACTAGAGATAAACTAGAGAGAGAGAGAAACTAGAGAGAAGCTCGAGAAAGAGAGAACACTAGAGAACGACACTGAGAGAGAGAAATAAATAGTAGAGAAAACTAGAGAGAGAGGAACTAGAGAAGCTAATGAGAGAGAGAACTAGAGAGAATAGAGACGAACTGGAGAGGAGGATAAACTAAAAATAAATAGACAAGAACTAGAGACGAAACTAGAGAGAGGTGAACTGAGAGAGAGAGCACTAGAGAGAGAGAAACAGAGAAACTAGAAGGAGATAAATAAATAAACTAGAGAGAACTAGAGAGAGTAGAAAACTAGAGAGAGAGAGAAATGAAATAAACGAGGAGATGAAACTAGCATGAGGGAGAGGAACTAGAAAGAGGGAGAACTAGAAAGAGGAGAGAAACTAGACAGAGGGAGCGAACTAGAGAGATTAAGATAAGAGAGAAACTAGAAGAGGGAGATGGAACTAGAGAGAGATAAACTAGAAATAAACTAGAGAGAGATGAAATAGACAGAGGAGAGAACTAGAAGAGGGAGAGAAACTGAGAGAAACTAGAGAGAGAGAGAAACTAGAGAGAGGGAGAGAACTAGAAAACTGAGAGAGAGACAGAGAGAGAGAGAGAAACTAGAGAGAGAGAGAGAACTAGAGAGAGAGAGAAACTAGAGCGAGAGAAACTAGAGAGAGAAGAGAAATAAGATAGAGAATAGAGGAACTAGAGACAACTAGAGAGAAATAGAGACGAGAGAAAACTAGAGAGAAACTAGAGAAGAACACTAGAGAGAGAGGAAACTGAGAGAAATGAGAATAAACTAGAGAGAAAACTAGGAAGAGAGAAACTAGAAATAAACTTAGAGACAGAAACTAAGAGAAGATCAATGAGAGAGAACTAGAGAGAGAGATAAATAGAGATAGATAAACTAGAGAGAAACTAGAGAGAGAAGATAAAGCTACAAGTACCTAGAGAGAGAGAGAAGATAGAGAGATGATAACTAGAGAGAGAGCGAGAGAGAAACTAGAAATAAACTAGAGAGAACTAGAGAGAGAGATAAACTCGAGAGAAACTAGAGAGAGAAGATAACCTACAATAAAACTAGAGATAAATAGAAGAGAGAGAAATAGAGAGAGAGAAACTAGAGAGAGAGAATAAACAGAGAGAGAATAACTAGAAATAAACTATAGGAGATAAACTAGACAGAGGGAGAGAAACTAACAGGAGGGAAGAAAGAGAAAGAGGAGAAGAAACTAGACAGAGGGAGAGAACTAGTAACAGAGGGAGAGACTAAGACCAGAGGGAAGAAATAACCAAGAGGGAGAGAAACTAGACAGAGGGAGAAAGAAACTAGACAGAGGGGAGAAACTAGCAGAGGGAGAAAACTAGACGAGGGAGAGAAACTAGAAAGAGGGATGAGAACTAGACAGAGAGAGAAACTATGACAGAGGGAGAGAAACTAAGACAGAGGGAGCGAAATATGACAGAGGGAGAAGAACAGACGAAGGGAGAAAACTAGACAGAGGGAGAGAACTAGACAGAGGGAGCGAAAATGAATGAAGCAGGATGAAAATTAATAAGCCATAGTTAAAACATTGTTTTGGAGAGAGTTTGACTCTTATTGTGTGGTATCTGTGTTTATTGATTTAATACTGTATTGTTCTGAGAGAGAGATTGATAAGAGGGCTGTGAGAGTTGAGTTCTCTGCTGACGTGTGCTGTGCATCAATCCAGGAAGTCTCCCCGTGGATAGAAACAGGAAGTTCATGGAGAGAGGGCGGTCATTGACTATGAGCTTACTCCTACTAACACCAGAGAGAGTGTTTAGGTCGGCTTGATCATGAAACCTGCTTGATGGATGTTAATGCCTGTTATAGATTCGAACTCATATGGGGGGTTGGGGGGAGAGGATTATGTGTACATGTAAATGCGGGGCAGAGTTTGGTGTGTG